>NC_052622.1:11520268-11605414 GCF_016545825.1 Eucalyptus grandis | reverse complement strand
ACAGTAGACCTCCAGCAAGACAATATTCATTTAAGAACTGTAATTCCGCTCGTGTTGGGCGACAGCTTCTTCATGTAGTACTTAGAGTTGCGAGACAGATTGACTTTTCCTTTCTCTTCTCCGGTATCTGATCAATGGAGCACTGCGAGAAGCCACGCCTCACAAACGTACGCATTGACAAGGACTGAAGTAGTTGCAATTAAATGAATAGTCAAAGCGCACAGTGGCTGGCAACTGTGGTTGACCAACGTGCACAAGTGTTTCCGCTGCAAGAGGTAAACATATTCATGTTTATGAGAACCAGGATTAGGAAATATACCAATCTGCAGTACGGGTTGTGAGCAAGAAAAGCCTCTCCAACCCAAGAGAGGATGCTTTCTTTTCAATATAATCTGCAAATGATGAACCATAATCAGTTGATACAGCAATCAATTAAATGGAGCAACAAAGAATCACCAAAAACCAGTAGCACTTTATTTCTATGCAATTGACTTTCAATAACGAAGTTGAACACAATCAGCTTTTTCTACAGGCAAAGAAAGGGCAATAGCGCTGTCTTAAGTCTATATTTTTGCTGGACATCAGATGTAACAGCAAGATGCAAAATATATATCATTGTATGCCATATATGCCAGACTTCATAAAATAGAGAATAGAAAGGATTTCAAAGTCTCAGACTTCAGCATAAGTGGGATATTCAGAAGGCATGCATTTTTAAGAGAAAAAAACCTGTAAATGACAAATTTCTTCCCACGTATCAATTTTATACTAGTAATGGTCGTTTGTACCTTTCATCCTTGAGAATGAGGGTAAGGATTGAAATACAGCAACCCCAGTTATGTAATCTTGGTATATGGAAACAAATCTTGGTATTCACATTAGTCCATCCTGATGTTTGGAACTTTGGCTTCAAAATGGATTTATTCTCATGTTCTGCACTTGCTTTGCCGATTGCAAAGTTAATATTCCAGATTGCTCCATTTTATTATTGCTAACTCAAAATTATTGTTTCTGTAGACAAATTAATAACTAAATACTTAACTTAAAAGGAGCAGATCCCAAAGGACACTCTTTATTCAGAAGGCATCTAATTGCAAGTTCAACCCAATAGATTGCATTCTTAGATCGAGATTCTTAAGTTATGTAACAACAAATAATGCTGGAGCCATATGGTCAGAAGCAACTTCTTACCAAGTAATTTATCTCCCTGTCCTTGTCCACGGCAGTCAGGAGAAACTGCAATTGTGGCAACCTCCCCACGCTTCTCTTCAAAGAAAGGGAAAAGAGCGCAAGCTATGATCTGACCTCTCTCTACCACAATGAATGAATCCAATGCTTTGAGTAGCTATCCAAAATGTAAAGGCCAGAAGGATATATTGTCAACTTCAGATTGTGAAGTAAATAACTTAAAAGATTTATTCTCTTCAAAAAAGCATGTAGAAATCTCAACAGACAGCATGGAGGAAAATTGCAAGATTCAGCGATCAGAAGCCCAAAAAGGAGGAGGCATAACCTCTTGATCAGTCCTCTTAACCAATGTGCCAGAGTCTTCCAGAGGTTTTATTATCTGTCTTATTCCAGAAAAGTCTGTTTCCTCGCCATTCTGGTACCCTCATACAGATCACTGGAAAATAGATTAACAAAAATTAGCAACAAATGAGACGGCGTCAAGTATAAATCATGTCCCTTACAATGGTACAAGAAAATGTGTGATTTTCTATTTCAGCAGAATTAGGGAAGCATTCAATTACATTGATTACAGCCACATCGATCTATCATCCCAATGGTATCTGTTAAAAGGCTATACAGGGATATACACTCTTGTAACAAGATAGAAAAGGAGGAACAAAGAACGTGTGACAGTAGAATACCTAAACATTCACAAAATAACTTTTGATGATCAAACAGATGCCAATTGAGTAATTTCACTACTGTCACGGTCAGGATCTACAAACAAGGGATGCCCAGGGCAAAAGTCAAGTCAATAACTCGGTAGATGGATGATCATGCGCTCAGAGGCCAACCATTATGCATCACTAACTTATTGACAGTACAACCTAAGCCCTTGCCCTAGTAAGGGTGAGGACAAGGGGATTTTAACCTTCACCTACTGCTGGTGGAATAAAAAGTTTGATCCCAGAAAATTAAATATGCAGGTATGAAGAGTATGAGCATAGTTCCATCATAGCGCCATGATAAGCAGAAGTAAACACTGCTTCAACCTATTGAACAGCATATATACATCAACCGTTGGGACAGTAATTACAGTAATTTCACACCTACCTTCTGCTGTTGTGTTTTTAGACACGGTACTTTGTATACTCCAAAAACTTAACGTTAGCAAAGAAAAAGAGTAAGAAAAAGAGTTCAATAAAAGCTAGATGGATGTGGGTGGGGGCGGGGCGGTGGAGCAACAATGGGGAAGAGAGACACTTTTACCTTCCTTGCCATCAGTGAGAGCACCTTTTACATAACAAAGAGAAAAGCTAAATCCCACTACAGACATGTTCAACTTTGAGATTACAAAACCACCAATCACAGAGAACTGTTGTAGAGATTTGTTTTGATGTTTTTGAGAACAGCAGTAATGACATCCAGTTTCCTCACTGGTACTTGAAGTCTGGGGATCTAAAAGATCCCATAGTTTCTTTCCCAAGGCAAGGAAGAAAATGAGGAGAAAGAAGATTGGCAGAATTACTTCAGTGTAGAATTGTATTATTTTCACCTCTCGGCTCTTTTCTAAACAACAATGGAAGTTTTCCTCATTCACTGTTGCACTTACATCTTTCAAGTCATTGCATAACCTAAATCACACGCCATTTGAAAAGTTCAATGGTTAACCATTCTATAAAGCAACCTCACCCATCTCTTGATCAGAATTCTAGAAAACTATGACATGTCAAGATTTCACAGAGCTGATATATTTTGTAGTAAATTCTCTCCTCACAAAGCTACTATTAAACTGATAAGTGGCAAAATTCTGGAGCTTACTGAAACAAAGAACTATTGAAGTAGAGAATCCATACTACCCACCATAGTACTCAATCTCCATCTCTCTGAAAGAGTTCCAGCAGCAAGCTCCATCTAAGGTGCCATCCACCAAATGAACCTCTGAACCCACGCTGATTGAAAAGCCGGGAAGAATCACGCAGCAATAATGAGGAAATTATTGATACAGTGCTTATATTTTTCAAACATTGTAGTATAAGCATGCAGGAAGAAGCAGTTCCAGGACCTGGCGGTTTGAAGATTAATTATGACAAGTGCTGAAAGTGCACTGGTGTGATAATATCAAATAAGTTCTACTGCATTATGTTAACACAATGGACAATATATGTGGCAGAAGCAAATGATGGTTAAGTTGCACACTACCCAACAAGATGACCTTTGTCTTGTTCCTCCATCTGAACTATAATTTCTGATGATAGTATAATGCATTTCTATAATTGATCAAAGATTCAATTTCTCCTGAGTTCATAGGCAGTTACCAAGAGATTATATTGGATTCAGTGTTTGCAATTTAAGTAACAAAACAAACAGAAAAGAAAATTGCATGGTATAACATACAGTGTTCGGCAGAATATGGTGGTGGATACTTGAGCAGCCATTCAGCAACCACTAATTTGTTCTGTTAGTCTTCACACGATTCTCCAGGAAAAACTGAATAGAAACCAAATGAACTGCAAAATGCCTAGACACAAAACTTGATGACAAAAATTTATTGGTCTTCATGATTCACAAGTTCAAAGATTCCTGCATTACTACTCTTTTTCTGCAGAACTAGTCTACAGCTCCTTCACCCAATATATAGTAGGTGAAAGTGAGTCCACCCAAGTTTGCAAGCCCCAGTTGACAACTTAACTGGAGCTCACATAAAAAAGTGATCAAACCTGCTGACAGAGCTGTGGTGGGACATGTCCCAAACATGATAATGTCGTGCACGGCACCAACGTGATAGAACTGTGCCAGTTGGAAATATATGATGGGGCATGTCCAAACATGATTTTCTAGTTCGACAGTTAATTACTAGATAGAAAAAGTAAAGTTACCCTGCAAACCAAGCAGCAACAACCAACTCCTGCCAGGTAATCGAACCGACTTTGATGTTCCAAACCTCCACAGCAAAACTTGTTCACCTTCCCAAAGTCCATTTTCGTTGTCAAAACCAACACCGTTTTGAAAGGTAGCATTCCCTTTCTCAAGGAAACCCTTTTCCATTATGTGAAGGAGTGAAACTACTTCCATTATACAGAGGAGCTGCTCCCATTGCAGTTCTTGCCTCCAAGACAGGTGCCAAATGCATCACCTGACTGACAGCTTCCACATAGTTAGTTGCCATTTCACTTTGCTTAGCTCGTTTTCTAATCAACGTGTCTGCTTCATCAAGGGTTAAAATCTGATAAGGCGTCCATTTTCATCGAGGATTTGACCATCTACGATACAAATAAGTTTTCTGCACCAATAGCTAGAGCACAAGCTGTAGCGACTTCCTAAGTGCTGCATCGATTTAACAGGAGTTCATCAAACGACATTAAAAAATAAAGTATTAGAGATAAGGACCACATATTAAGCACCTTATACATTAGTCTCCTTGTTTGTGAGAGTCAGGGAGATCCTATGTCTAAAGCATCATTCTTGAGATATTACAATGAATGGTCAGTCAGTATATGCATAAAACATTCAGCACACACTTACAATCTGTAGAAAAAGCTCCCTTGGCTTGCTACACCGAGAAACAGGAAGAAGATAAGGAGTGACCCAACTTTCCCATAAGTTGCTAATCAGCTTTAATTAGTTCTGTCAACAAGTTGACTAAATGCTTGAATCTATGAAATTAACATTTCCATTCTCCAAATCATCCCCCAATAACTGTTTTAACAGTTAATCAACTTTACAGAGGAAGAAACACATGGGTGTTGAGACACCCCAAACTGTGAAGTCTCATCTGTAGTAGGCCATAAATAAAATCTAAACAGAACAAATTTGAATGGAAAGTTACGTCCACAACAGTACATCTTAAACATCACCTTCATTTTGAAGACAATTGAAAGGGTATGGCAAGATGATCGCATAAGCAAAACAAGCTTTTAAGACGGGATAGGCATCAAAATCAATAATCCATACTTGCAAGTTCAGAACTTCTCCGGAGCTGGAATAGCCGGGTTGGTTAATACAACTATACATCCACCATCAAGCCTCTCACGAATGCGAGAACATCCACTTTCTTTACTTCACCCGTTGCCCCAAAATCAACACCTTCAATAACTCCTCTTCGCTACAAATAAAATAATCCAGTCAGACGTGTGATCGAGTAATTCTACGGCTATCAACCGAACAACGTGCGATCCTATCCAACATCAACAGGGGGCAACCTATGTGTATGTTGATACGAAATGATTTTGCCTCCTTCGAGAAAAAAAAAATGTTTTGTAAATGACTGAATTGTCCCGCTCTTTTGAAACTACAAAAATCACTCGTACCTGAGTTTTAATCTCTGCCCCTCTCTCCTCCTCTCTCTCAATGAAGATTTGAGTCATGTAATCGCGACCCAATGACCAAAAAGTCACCACCACCACGACACTTGGCCTCACCTAAGCTCTGGTTGGCGAAATCAGATTTGATCTCATGGTCCCGAATGTCGCATTGGAATGCCCAAATTTGAGGCGCGAGAAGGTGAAGCTAAGGTGGTATGGCAAAAGGGCATCGACAACTTGAACGAAGGTTGGTAAGGATGACTGGCGGTGACAGCTGAGAAGCTATATTGAAATACAAATATTATAGGAAATTGTGCAGTGTCTAATGCTCTTTTTCTTGTATCATGCACGATTAATCTTTTAAAAATTGCTTTTTTATTTTGCTTTCGCTTTTAAATATGTTTGACACAATCCTAATTCAAAGTGTCCCCCATTCAAATCGTTATTTTCAGAAATATATTTCAAATATGAGGAGATGGTCCACTACATCGCTAGATTAGATTTTACATAGCTTTTCTAGATTGCACGCTTGGTTCTTCTTGTGCTGAACATCAATTTTGACGCATAGTTTGCTTGTGGACATCCTAGACACCGCCCTTTTTTTTTGTGACAATTATCCTAGACACCAACTTGACTGATATGACGAATTAAAAAGGCATTCATATATTCATCATGATCCTAGAACAGGCCAAAGTGGTGGGGTTGGTAGGTAATATTCTTTGAGTTCATAATTTGATCACTAGGGCATAATTGGGAGGTGCTTTTCACCATTGGGATCTTCATCGTTCTTCTGGAGAAGTTCATTGGGAGACGATGTTGAATCCTGACGAAAGGAAGGTGATAGGTCTTGTTCAGGCCAAATCTTGCTTTGCCGTTCTAATGCAATTTTGAAATGACATTAAAGTGTTACTCATGTCAAAACCTTTTACCACATCTTGTTCTTAAACTAGTATTTGCGCTTCATCTTGCAAGGTAAAATTGTCACATCATGGCTTTTTTGAAGAACTCAATCCACACTCACTCAAGAGTTGCCATGACCAAATCTTGGTGAATAGAACTGCATCACTAGTCTTGAGAATGAAGTGAAGCCAGCCCTTAATGTACGGAAACAACTTACCAGGCGTTTTGATATACTCAAGCTCGTCTCACCCACCTCCCGCAGTTGCACACCAACAGTCTGATGTTGATCCGGAACATAAAAGGCAAGGGCGTATTTATCGATGGTTCGTTCACTGCTAGTGATGTGGTGAATGCTATAGTTAATGATGGAACACAAGTTACGGCAAGTGATGGACAAAGCGATGGGCGCAAGTTTCGCCCTTTGCCGTACGCGAAGGACTGACGAGGACAAACAAATCTCTAAGCTTGAAGAGATGCTCCGACAACTCCAGGGCCACGAGATCAAGTATTGAGAGTCGTATCTCATTATGTTCAGCTAAAAGTGTCCTAGTTTCCTATACTTGTGTAAAAAAAAACAGTGTGCCAAATTGATAGCAACACCTAAATTCTTGATTGTGTGCTATATTATCTGAAAGAAAACCTGCGTGCTGAGTGTAATTGGTTTAGCAAATTACTAGTGCTCTTTAGCCTGACTTGTGCTGTTAGTGATGAAAGTGCACATAAACTTGGAGATAAAGTCGAACCACTATATATTATTGTGTTATTGTTTCTCCTTCATTTTACTCCTCGCATAAGCACAATTTGCTTATAATCTTTAAAATGTGAAATTGATCTAATCTTTTACTTAGCATTTGCTAATTTCGGAAAAAGATTGTCAAAATTTTAAAACAAACTTATTCACCTCTCTCTAATTCGTTGTTAGTCCTAACATAATAAAATGCAAATAGAACATAAAAGTGCACAAGAAGCTTCTTCCCATTACCAAAGAAATATCTTTAAGGTTAAACTTCCAATTCGAAAAATCTAGACTAATCTGATTGTATTCATCTTCATTTTTCAAGTAGCAAGAGGCTTCTTCCCATCACCAATGAAATATCTTTAAGGTTAAACTTCCAATTCGGAAAATCTAATCTAATCTCATTGTATTCATTTTCATTTTCAGGT
Organism: Eucalyptus grandis; assembly: GCF_016545825.1. Taxonomy (NCBI): domain Eukaryota; kingdom Viridiplantae; phylum Streptophyta; class Magnoliopsida; order Myrtales; family Myrtaceae; genus Eucalyptus; species Eucalyptus grandis. The sequence goes on along the minus strand of NC_052622.1, from coordinate 11,597,876 downwards.
AGCAAGAGCCAAAGGTCCTTAGTTGGATGTGACTAAACAAAGTTTGCTTGTACTATAATCTACAACTATCGAGGAAAAACACTACAAGCATCATAAATTTTATATATTGCTCATTTCCATGCTGTAACCTTTTGTTTTTGTTTACTTGATTGCCATAGCTATTTTTCCCGATTACTTGAGTGTTTCACTTTTCAATTGATTACTTAAGCGTCGAAACTTTTTTATAATGTTCACAACAAGTGCTATGTATGTCAAATTTCCAGCACTTATAAGTGCATGCTTTTAAAAGTTATGGTATTCATGTAATCAATCAAAAATTACGATACTCAAGTGAAAGTTTTTTTTTTTGAAGTTATGATATTTCAAAGGGTCGAAAAAAAATTTATAACATTTTAGTGAGTATTTTCAAAGTTGTGCCATTTGTGATGCCTTTATCCTATCTATTAATATTCAATATTCTTTTTTATTTGATTAGACATGTGGGTGTCTTCACTTAATTAGCCCAAGGACCATAGTGGAAGCCTCCTTGAAATGCACATACTCATTAAGATTGCTATATTTGTATGGAAACTAGTCCAATTTAAGCTTGTTCATGGAGAAGATGTTCTCATTAAAGAGGAAAAGTGTTAAAAAAGTCCTAAACCTTTTCAATGCCAATTTAGTCATTTTAATAATTTGGCCATTTTTTTTGGGCACCAGTTGGGCGTGTAGCACAATTGGCCGATGTAAATAATCCTTTAATAATATTTTAATATTTTAAAATTATCTTATTTTCTTTTCTTTTTCTTTTTTCCTTCTCCTTCTCCTTTGTCAGGTTGGTCGCCGGACCTTGGTGACTCGGCCAAAGGCAATGGTAGAGGTCGAGCCTCGCCCATGGCCCCGAGGCTTGACCCTAGCTAATCTCTCCGAGTGAGCCTTGCCGGCCTAGCACGGCTGCCCACCGTGGCCCGGGCCGGCCTTGAGCTAGCCTTGTGCCGAGCTAGCAAGGGTCAAGCCTTGCTGGCCATGGCGGGCTCGATCTGCTAGATCCAAGGCTAGACCCTCGCCGGCTCGACGCGAGGCCACCCTCACGACTACTAGTGAGGGCTTGAGCCTCACCAATGGCGGCGAGCCTTGCCGACTAGTACGAGGCTACCCTCACCGGCCATCGCCTCTAGTTGGTTGTCAAAGTCCGACCGACCAATTGGAGGAAGGTCGGCGACCGGGCTAGAGGAAGGAGGAGAGAAGGAAAAAAAGAAAAAAAGGAAAATAAAAAGAAAATAAAAAAATTTCAAAAATTTTTGTAATATTATTAAAATTTATCAATGTCGCGATCATACCACATTAGCCAGCCAATGCCTAGTCAGTAAAATCTGGCCAAAAATTAGCTATAAAGATTGAATTGGCACTAAGTAAAAGGTTTACAACTACAACGTAAAAAAAAAAAATAGTTTAGGACTAAATTGGCATAAATACAAAAATTTAAGACTTTTTAATACTTTCCCCTCATTAAAGCGCTCCTGATTTTGATTCAACTCACTTTTTCAATCTTGTCCGAGTGTTTCATGCAACTCAAATACATATAGTTAAGAGCGACCTTAAAAAGATTTGTAGTTTAATCTCTAGTAAGATACACACCTCGATAGCTCATTAAACTTTTGGTAGTGGGAAAACCTTTTAAAGAGTTTCCCGGCAAAAGCAAGACAGCGGATAACCTTGGCACTTATATACCATGACCTGTTCCATGTGTTGCCAGTTATGTAACCATTTTTACAGGCACTAGCACCACGTGAATCATAGCTCATCATCGAGTTCAGTTGAGGGCAAAGGCCTTATATGATACACTTTTTCTTTCAATGTGGCGTGGTAGTTACAGGTTATGTGGCTTTCTTTCTTTCTTTCTTTTTGCCAGTATTTCGAGATGGAAAAAAGATGTGTCCAGCGGTGAAGATATAATTTGATAGATAATAGATTAAGGCAAAGGTCGCTTCTTATGGATATAGACATGCATGCATGACTCAATCCAAGACGATGGTCAAAGGTTATTGAGCGACCTGATGATCGCTCACTCCAAGGACTGTTTATGTGAGCTTATGTGAATTTTGAGTGATGTTACAACATGTTGACACCTTAATGTTAACCCTCAGTCTTGTCGTCCATCCATGAAAATTGGGATCAAATTCATTGATAACATAAAATTTGACATTTAAATAAACAATATCAAGCATTCTTATTCTTTAATTAATTCCTCCGCTTTTAGAAATTAGAGATGAATATGAAATTTATTAAGGTAGAGTGATTGGTGGTCTATCGGGGAAATCTTAAAATAATACGTCAAAAATTGAAGCATGAAGAATCTCTAAAGAAAGAAAACGAAGAGAGATTGCAGCAAGAGAAATTTCATGGTTGCTTTTTCTTGTTGTAGAGAAGATTTACTTTAGGCAATGAACAAGACCACCGTTAAGGCAGTATTTTCACTCACTTGGAAGGAGATAACTGGATTTGTTTGATGTTTGGTAGTCGAGATAATTCATAATATGATAAAATTGATCTATCCTATGTTTGATGTTTACTTAGAACTAAATAAAATCGGATATAAAAAGATATAATCTAGATAAATTATCCCATAAAGAAGATTGGGATAAACTATAAAGGTAATAAGATTTTATAAAAATTAGTTTTCTTGAATAAAAACTTCTTAAATTAATAAAATTAAAATAATATTTGAATATAAACAACAATTGTATTTAATATAAAAATAAAAAATAAAATAAAAACAATTTTATCCATGCTTTTATTTACATTTCATTCTTTCTATCTTATAATTATATATATTTATTACATATTTTTAGTATTTTAGGTATATTTGTATTGTTTACTATTTAACAAATTACATGAGAAAATGATGTAAGGAAAAAAAGAAATAAAAGAGATGGAAAATAATTAAAAAATAAGAAAATAAAATGAAGTTGGCAAGAGTGTCATGAGAGATTTTTACCGCCTTTATTTATTCAATTTTTACATTTTTTTATATTAATATGTGTCGTTTATACCAAGTAATGGATATCATGGGATATAAATATATGGTTTTGTTGTTATTGTAATTTACCAAATCGGTGGATATGATATATCAAATTTCCTAAATTTCATATCATATCCTATTTAGTATTATTCCGTCTAGAAATTGAGACAACCAAACATAATTTTCTTACTCTAAAGAACATAGAGATGTTGACTTTTAATTTTAGCAAAAATGGGCAAAATTAGCAATTTAGGTATTTTTTATATTAAAAACGGTGAAAAAGCCACTAAAGCCCTAAACTATGCATGTTGTAATATATTTACCCTGTAATTTTCTATGACATCAAAATTACATGCCGTCTCATTGTAATACATTTACCTAAACCCTAATTTTGTACCTATATGACATATTTACTCTTTGTTAAGGTTCCATTAGATAATTATTTAGCCAAAACATCGTTTTTATTTCATTTTAGTCACGTGGGTGATGTTAGTATTATTATTATTATTATTTTATGGTGCTCATTGATAGAACCTTAATGGAGGGTAAATGTGTCACACAAGTACAAAAGTTTAAGATTCTTTTTTGTGTTATAGAAAAAAATTTGAGCACTTGTATTACGGTGGATGTAATTTGGGAGTTTTGGGTAGTTTTTTTCCTTTAAAAATACTAATAAATAAAACCAAAATTCTAAATACCAAAAAAGAAAAAAAGGGCTAAATTCCATCAAATGATTGGAAAGGATGTTAATTATATGCACTGGGCTCGATCCATCTCGTCCAAGCCAAGCCCTGGCCCATGCACTTTTATTAAGTCTATATGTTAAGTCCAACTTGCATTACAAAGACTCCTTGAAAGCCAGAAACCAGACTATCTCTAGCCCTCAGTTTGTTACACTCAACCAACCCAGCCTAATTCTCGTTCTTGACCCTGCCATTCGAGGGAACGAGGGAAAGGACGCAACCGTGGGAGAGCGCGAAAACGTGAGAAAAAAAAATCGGTAAAAATCCTAGATTGCTGTGTCATGGTTTTTGCAAAATAATCGATTTCTCATCACGTAGACGCAAAGGCTGACAAAGCGGAAACAAGAAAAGAAGGTTTTCTTTTCTTTTCTTTCTTTTCTTTTTCTTTTTTTTTGAAGTGGGGTGCTGCTGGGCTTCAAAGAAATTCCCATCGGAAGGAGAAAGTCTTGTCACTTGAGGGTGAAAAGGACTTAATCAGCATATGTACTGCGCTAGGGAGCATTGGTTTAAAGTGTAAGTTAACCTTATTGTTAGAAAATTGAAGCCATTAGCAAGGGGCATATATAAATCAAACGAAATCAGAAAAGGCACATGTCTCATAATCCGTGAATAAGAAAAGTAACGATAGTCTCCAGATATATACATCAACGATTCAACAGAGATCGTTCAATAAATAAAGACATCACAGCCAAATCATCCTGTAGTTCCCGACACTAACTCCTCCTCCGTCCAACCAGCAGAGATGGAAACCAGAACGATCTTTTTCCCTAAATCCGCGCCGTTGCCTCGAGCCCACCTCTTCAAGAAAACCGCATCCAGCAGACAGCAACAGCAAAGTGCCGCCTAAGCTGCAAAAGCCGAGATGGAAACACGCGCGTTCATGAGTTCAGGAGCCGAGCAAGGAAAATATGCACGCCCATAACAACAAGCTGCTGGAAACCGACTGGCTCAAATACAAAGTAGATTTGGAACAAGAAACTAGAAGATTCACACTTGATTTGATTATATTATACTTTTTGACAAGCAAATTTAGTCGCGTGCATTACCATCCTTCAAGAAAGCCGGTGTCCTTCCGGCGGCGCTGCTGCTCGTAGTAGGGCTGGGCCGGCTGGCCATATCCTTGCTGCGGAGGATATCCAGAGGATACTGTGGCGTAACCCTGCGGATACCCTGAGGAGGATAGCCTTCGACTTTCGGGTACCCTGCAAGATAAGATGTTTTGTTTTACGATACCAAGAAAGACCCGCAAAAATCAGAAACGAACATACTACACATTCCCAGGAGACTGCAGATGATGAACTTGAGAAATAGCAGAAAAGCATGGCGAATCCAAGAGAACAAGGTTACCTTGCGGGGGGGGCGCCGACCGGCGGATGATTCTGGTTGTAGTAAGTGCTCATCTCTCTCTCTTCTCTTCTCTTGCAAGCGTTTCGAGCGGGAGAAGACGAAGGTGAGAGAGGCGAGGGAGGAGAGGTGGATTTATATAGAGAGAGAGACCGGGACGAGACGTGCGGTTGAGGGAGCACCAAGAATTTTCTTCTTCTAGAGAGAGGAAAAGAAACCGACTAGCCATGGCGGTTGACGAACGCATCTTGCCTTATAAGGCTTCGTCCAATTGAAATGGCAAAGTAAGCTATTACGTGCGCCGACCGCAAAGGTTCGCTGTTGTGTCGTCGTCCACGTTGGAAAGCGAGAGAGTTTTTGGAGACGGCGTTCTGAAACGGCGATCTTCGCCTTTCTCCTCCTATTTTGAAACGAGCTACCCAGATATTCACGCGGTGCGAAGATACTAATTTTGTGACTAAAACATTGCTCAAAGTATATGACCCATGACGTGGGACCCACATGACGTAACGACACACGCACATCGAATTCGTATACCGTGTAATAATTGCTCATAGAAATCTATTTATAACATATACGGGAATAAATAAATAAAAATTATATTTTTGGACTATAACATACAATAGTCGATTTTTATGTTACTTTGGACCTTTGGTTCATTTCACTGCTTTTTCCCTTCTATTTGAAAATTTCGTAAGTGGAAAGTACCATGCTATTGCTATGTAGACAACTAGTTTTTTCATTTAAGGAATTTTCCAACGTGATTAAGTTTCAGGAGCTTAATCCAAGAGCGTAATTAGATGATGCTCGTTAGGATCTTTCTCACGAAGTCTCTCCCATCTCTCATATAAATTTCTCTTTTTTTTTTTTTGTGTAAATATCTTGTTTATTGACATCTAAATTTTTTGCCTAAAAAAATCATTTTTTGGATAAGACTATACGTGCTAACTATTGCATTTACTTTTTAGGTGCCAAAATATTTCAAAATTTCATTTATTTATTTTTGGTTATTAATACAGCAACTTTTCAAAAGCAATTACATAAGCGGCTCTAGCTGCCCGTGCTTTTAGAAAATCCAGCAGCATTTTTATAAAAGAAAAAGCTTGCTCGAGACAATTAGATAGTCAGATTTTAAGGAAAAAAAAAATGGCACTATAGTGATCCTCCATCAAGTTTTGGTACTAAATTGATGATAGCAAAGTTTTTGGCACTAACACATGATTTGAGTTGTGTAGTGCGCCAATCATGTCAAACAACATCTTTGAATACATTTTTCATAAACTGAAGAATTAGGATTGAATTGGTCCTTTAACATGCTCGTCATTGCTGTCCATACTCACTGGTCACCGAAGAACTGCGTCTTTCAATCTCAAGAGAGAGAGCAAAGTCAGAGAAGAAGCAAATGCAAGGCTAAAGAGGGAGATGAAGAAAATTTGTTATCCTTTTTTTCTTATTAGAGGAAGTAAATAGATTGTGATTTTAAATGAAATTATTTGTAAAAGAGAGGTGTGTGTTTGTGTGTCGGCGTTTGCTTATGAGTCTAAAAATGCATTGAAAATTGGTGGGTAACGTAGAATTTTTATTTTGTGATAAACCATGCAAAAGCGTGAGATTCCCTCCGGGCGGTTGGGAAAGAGAAAGAGAGCGCCCACCAATCGAATCCCAACGTCTTCGAAATTCGGAGCTCTTCATTTCTCTCCTCATCTACGAGCTCGCTACTCCCACTCAACTCCCCGCTCCTCTCTCCTCATTTTCTCCCTGTCTCGACCTCCAATTCAACTCCTACGATGGTGAACCTCGGGCGACGCAGCTGTCCGCGGTCACGCTAATATCGATCGGTTCTCTCTCTCTCTCGATCGACATTTACTTCTTATTCTTCACGTCGCTTTTGATCGTCTCTCTTCCATGCGGACACCGCACCTATCCCTCGATCCCCGCCAGCCAGTGCCTCTCGGTTCTTTTCTCTCAATTTACTTAGTCAAATAGTTCTTCGCTTTCGCTTTTTGATCGGTCTCTCTTTCAATGCAGCGCCGCACCTCTCCCTCCGATCCGCCCCTGCCGCCGCGCCGGCGTTGCCCCGCCTCTCGGTTCTCTCTCTCTCTCTCCATTTACTTAGTCAACTAATTCTTCGCTTCGCTTTTTGATTGGCCTCTCTTTCAATGTAGACGCCCACCTCTCCCTCCGATCCACCCCCCTTGCCACCGCCCGGCGTTGCCCGGCCTCTCGGTTCTCTCTCTCACCATTTACTTAGTCAACTAGTTCTTCGTTTCGCTTTTTCATCGTCTCTCTTCCAATGAACACGCCGCACCTCTCCTCCGATCCGCCCACCTTGCTGACGTCGGCGTTGCCCCCGGCCTCTCGGTTCTCTCTCTCTCTCTCCATTTACTAAGTCAACTATTTCTTCGCTTCGCTTTTTGATCGATCTCTCTTCCAACGCACCACGCCACACCTCTCCCCCGTCCGCCCCCCTTGCATGCGCAGTGCCTCGACCTCTCGGTTCTCTCTCTCTCCATTTACCTAGTCAACTAGTTCTTCTCTTCGCTTTTGATCGGTCTCTCTTCAATCTGCGGGCGCCACTTCCTCTCCCTCCGTTCCGCCCCCTTGCCGCTGCCGGCGTGCCCAAACCTCTCGGTTCTCTCTCTCCATTTACTTAGTCAACTAGTTATTAAACCCAGCTTTTTGATCAGATTCTCTTCCAATGTAGACGCCGCACCTCTCCCTCCCAGATCCGCCCCCGCTTGCGGCCGCCGGCGTTGCCCCGGCCTCTCGGTTCTCTCTCTCCATTTACTCGGTCAACAAATTCTACTCTTCACTTTTTGATCGGTCTGTTCATTCCCATCACGAGACGCTGCACCTCACCCTCAATCCGCCCCCCTTGCCGCCGGCATTCCCCGACCTCTCGGTTCTCTCTCTCTCCATTTACTTAGTCTACTAGTTCTTCGCTTCGCTTTTTGATCGGTCTCTCTTCCAATGCGGGCCATTTGCACCTCCCTCAATCCCGCCCCCCTTGCGGCCGCCGGAGTGCCCCGGCCCTGGTTCTCTCTCTCTCCATTTACTTAGCCAACTAGTTACGTACTTCGCTTTTTAATCGGTCTCTCTTCCAATGCAAACGCCGCACCTCTCCCTCCGATCCGCCCCCTTGCCGCTTGCGAGGCGTTGCCGACCTCACGGTTCTCTCTCTCTCCATTTTCTAAGTCAACTAGTTCTGCACTTCGCTTTTTAATCGGTCTCTTTTCCAATGCAAACGCCGCACCTCTCCCTCCGATATGCCCCCTTGCCACCGCCGCGTTGCCCCGACCTCTCGGTTTCTCTCTCTCCATTTTCTAAGTCAACTAGTTCTTCGCTTCGCTTTTTTGATCGGTCTCTTTTCTAATGCGGGCACGCCCGCACCTCTCCCTCCGATCCACCCCCCTTGCCACCGCCGGCGCGTTGCCCCGACCTCTCGCTTCTCTATCTCTCCATTTACTTAGTCAACTAGTTCTTCGCTTCGCTTTTGATCGGTCTCTCTTACAAAGCGCAAACGCCGCACCTCTCCCTCCGATCTGCCCCCCTTGCCGCCGTCGTCGTTGCCCCGGCCTCTGGTTCTCTCTCTCTCTCCATTTACTAAGTCAACTATTTCTTCGCTTCGCTTTTTGATCGGTCTCTCTTCCAACGCAACGCCGCACCACTCGCTTCGATCCACCCCCTTGCCGCCGCCGGCGTTGCCTCGGCCTCTCGGTTCTCTCTCTCTCCATTTACTTAGTCAACTAGTTCTTCGCTCGCTTTTGATTAGTCTCTTCCAATGCGAGACACGCACGTCTCCCTCCGATCCGCCCCCCTTGCCACCGCCGGCGTTGCCTGGCCTCTCGGTTCTCTCTCTCCAATTACTTAGTCAACTAGTTCTTCTCTTCGCTTTTTGATCGGTCTCTCTTCCAATGCAAACGCCGCACCTCTCCCTTCGACCCGCCACCACTTGCCGCCGCCGTCATTGACCTAGCCTCTCGGTTCTCTCTCTTTCTCCATTTACTTAATCAACCAGTTCATCGCTTCGCTTTTTGATCGGTCTCTCTTCCAATGCGAACGCCCGAACCTCTCCCTCCGATCCGCCCCCTGCCGCCGCCGGCGTTGCCCCAGCCTCTCGGTTCTCTCTCTCTCCATTTACTTAGTCAACTAGTTCTTGACTTCGCTTTTGAGTCAATCTCTTCCAATGCGAGCGCCGCACCTCTACCTCTCGATCCGCCCCCTTTGCCACCGCCCGTTGCCTTGCCTCGGCCTCTCGGTTCTCTCTCTCTCCAATTACTTAGTCAACTAGTTCTTCTCTTCGCTTTTTGATCGGTCTCTCTTCCAATGCAGACGCCGCACCTCTCCCCTTCGATCCGCCCACCCTTGCCGCCGCCCCGTCATTGCCCTTAGCCTCTCGGTTCTCTCTCTTTCTTCATTTACTTAATCAACTAGTTCATCGCTTCGCTTTTGATCGGTCTCTTCCAATGCGAACGCGAACCTCTCCCCTCCGATCCGCCGCCCTTGCTGCCGCCGGCGTTGCCCCTAGCCTCTCGGTTCTCTCTCCATTTACTTAGTCAACTAGTTCTTCGCTTCGCTTTTTGATCGATCTCTCTTCCAATGCGCACCCGCACCTCTACCTCGATCCGCCCCCTTTGCCACGCCCGACGTTGCCTCGGCCTCTCGGTCTCTCTCTCCAATTACTTAGTCAACTAGTTCTTCTCTTCGCTTTTTGATCGGTCTCTCTTCCAATGCACGCCGCACCTCCATCGATCCGCCCACCCTTGCCCCGGTATAGCCGTTTGCCCCCATCTCTCGGTTCTCTCTTTCTCCATTTACTTAATCAACTAGTTCCTCGGTTCGCTTTTTGATCGGTCTCTCTTCCAATGCGGACACCACACCTCTCCCTCCGATCCGCCCCCTTGCCGTGGCATTGCCCTGACCTCTCGATTCTCTCTCTATCAATTTACTTAGTCAACTAGTTCTTCGCTTCGCTTTTTGGTCGGTCTTTCTTCCAATGCGGACACCGCAGCTCTCCCTCCGATCCGCCCCTTGCCGCCATCGGCGTTGCGACCTCTCGGTTCTCTCTCTCTCCATTTACTTAGTCAACTAGTTCTTCGCTTCGCTTTTTGACGATTTCTCTTCCAATGCGGACGCCGCAACTCTCCCTCCGATCCGCCCCCTTGCCGCCACCGTGTGCCCCGGCCTCTCGGTCTCTCTCTCTCCATTTACTTAGTCAACTCGTTCTTCGCTTCGCTTTTTGATCGATCTTTCTTCCAATGCGGACGCCGCACCTCTACCTCCGATCCGCCCCCTTTGCCACCAGGCGTTACCTCGGCATCTCGATTCTCTCTCTCTCCAATTACTTAGTCAACTAGTTCTTCTCTTCGCTTTTGATCGGTCTCTCTTCCAATGCGGACGCCGCACCTCTCCCCTTCGATTCGCTACCCTTGCCACCGGCATCGTTGCCCTGGCCTCTCGGTTCTCTCTCTTTCTCCTTTTACTTAATTAACTAGTTCCTCGCTTCGCTTTTGATCGGTCTCTCTCCCAATGCGGACGCGCACCTCTCCCTCCGATCCGCCCCCTTGCCGCGCCGGCGTTGCTGACCTCTTGGTTCTCTCTACATATTTACTTAGTCAACTAGTTGTTCGCTCGCTTTTTGGTCGGATCTCTCTTCCAATGCGGGCGCCGCACCTCTCCCCCAATCCGCCCTCTTGCCACCGCCGCGTTTTCCTCGGCCTCTCGGGTGTCTCTCTCTCCATTTACTTGGTCAACCAGTTTTTCGTTTATTTTTGATCGAGTCTCTCTTCCAATGCAAGCGGCGCAGCTCTCCTCCAATCCTCGCCCTTGCCGCCGCCGGTGCTGCCCCAGCCTCTCGGTTCTCTCTCTCTCCATTTCCTTAGTCAACTAGTTCTTCGCCGTTTTTTGATCGATCTCTATTCCAACGCAAACGCCGCACCTCTCCCTCCGATCCGCCCTCCCTTGCCGCCGTCGGCGTGCCCCAACCTCTCTCTTCTCTCTCTCTCTCTCTCTCTCTCTCTCTCTCTCTCTCCATTTACTAAGTCAACTAATTCTTCGCTTCGATTTTTAATCGGTCTCTATTCAACGCAAACGCAGCACCTCTCCCTCCGTCCGCCCCTTGTCGCATGGCGTTGCCTCAACCTCTCGGTTCTCTCTCTCTCCATTTACCCTAGTCAACTAGTTCTTCTCTTCACTTTTTGATCGGTCTCTCTTCCAATGCGGACGCCGCACCTCTCCCTCCCCTATCCGCCCCCTGCCGCCTCCGGCGTTGCCCCAACCTCTCGGTTCTTCTCTCTCTCTCCATTTACTTAGTCAACTAGTTCTTCTCTTCGCTTTTGATCGGTCTCTTCCCGTGCGCACGCCGCACCTCTCCCCTCCGATCCGCCCCCCTTACCGCGCCGATGTTGCCCCGGCTCTCGGTCTCTCTCTCTCTCCATTTACTTAGTCAACTAGTTCTTCGGCTTCGCTTTTTGATCGGTCTCTCTTCCAACGCAAACGCCGCATCTCTCCCTCCGTCGCCCCCTTGCCACCTCGGCGTTGCTGAGCCTCTCCGTTCTCTCACTCTCCATTTATTAAGTCAATTATTTCTTCGATTCGCTTTTTGATCGGTCTCTCTTCCAACGCAAACACCGCACCTCTCCCTTTGATCCGCCCCCCTTGCCGTCGCCGACGTTACCTCGGCCTCTCGGTTCTCTCTCTCCCCATTTACTTAGTCAACTAGTTCTTCTCTTCCTTTTTGATCGGTCTCTCTTCCAATGCAGCGCTGCACCTCTCCCTCCTATTCGCCCACCTTGCCGCCGCGGTGTTGCCTCGGCCTCTCGGTTCTCTCTCTCTCTCCATTTACTTAATCAACTAGTTTCTCGCTTCGCTTTTGATCGGTCTCCCTTCCAATGTAGACACCGCACCTCTCCGTTCGATTCGCCCCCTTACCCGCGGCGTTGCCTCTTTGTCGGTTCTCTCTCCATTTTCTTAGTCAACCAGTTTTTCGCTTCGCTTTTGATCGGTCTCTCTTCCAACGTTAAACGCCGCATCTCTCCCTCCGATCCGCCCTCCCTTGCCACCCTCGGCGTTGCCCCAGCCTCTCAGTTCTCTTTCTCTCCATTTACTAAGTCAATTATTTCTTCGATTCGCTTTTTGATCGGTCTCTCTTCCAATGCAAACACCGCACCTCTCCCTCCGATCCGCCCCCCTTGCCACGCCGGCGTTACCTCGGCCTCTCGGTTCTCTCTCTCCCCATTTACTTAGTCAAATAGTTATTCTCTTCGCTTTTTGATCGGTCTCTCTTCCAACGGACGCCGCACCTCCCTCCGATCCGCCCCCACCGCCGCCGCGTGCCCCGACCTCTCTGTTCTCTCTCTCTCTCCATTTACTAAGTCAACTAGTTTTTCGCTTCGATTTTGATCGATCTCTCTTCCAACGCAAATGCACACCTCTCCCTCCGATCCGCCCCCTTGCCGCCGCCAACATTGCAAGTAGCCTCTCGGATTCTCTCTCTCTCCATTTACCTAGTCAACTAGTTCTTCTCATCGTTTTTGATCGGTCTCTCTTCCAATGCGGACGCCGCACCTCTCCCCATCTGCCCCCAGCTTGCCGCCTCCGGCGTGGCCCGGCCTCTCGGTTCTCTCTCTCCATTTACTTAGTCAACTAGTTATTCGCTTCGCTTTTTGATCGGTCTCTCTCTTCCAACGCACACACCGCACCTCTCCCTCCATCGACCCCCCTTGCTGCCCTCGGCGTTGCCCCACCCTATCGGTTCTCTCTCTCTCTCCATTCTTAAGTCAACTATTTCTTCGCTTCGCATTTTTAATCGGTCTCTCTTCCAACGCAAACGCCGCCTTCACTCCCTCCGATCCACCCCCTTTCGCCGCGGCGTGCCCGGCCTCTCGTGTCTCTCTCTCTCTCCATTTACTTAGTCCTTCTTAGTTCTTCGCTTTTGCTTTTGATCGGTCTCTTCCAATGCGGACGCCACACCTCTCCCTCGATCTGCCCCCCTTTGCCACCGCCGCGTTGCCCCAACCTCTCAGTTCTCTCTCTCTCTCCATTTACTTAGTCAACAAGTTCTTCGCTTCGCTTTTAATCGGTCTCTTCCAAAACGCAAACGCGGCACACCGTCCCTCCCATCCGCCCCCTTCACCGCCGTCGACGTTGCCCCGACCTCTCGGTTCTCTCTCTCTCTCCATTTACTAAGTCAACTAGTTCTTCGCTTCGATTTTTGATCGGTCTCTATTCAACGCAAACGCAGCACCTCTCCCTCCGATCCGCCCCCTTGCCGCCGCCCGGTGCCTCGGTCTCTCGGTTCTCTCTGTCTCCATTTACCTAGTCAACTAGTTCTTCTCTTCGCTTTTGATTAGTCTCTCTTCCAATGCAAACGCCGCACCTCTCCCTCCGATCCGCCCCCTTGCCGCCGACGTTGCTCGGTCCAAACGCTTCAGTAAGTCTCTCGATCCTGGCACTACTTTGCGCATGAAAAACATGAAAGTAGTTAAAAGAAATCGATTCTGTCAGGTTAGATACTTCTTCAATAAGAAAGGATGCGTAGATGTAATGGTCTTAGGTGATTGTTAAGAAGATATACGAGAGATAGAAAGAAAATCTCCATTGTTAATGATGAAAACTGAATACATAAGCAAGTAGATGAAGCTGAATGAGAAGAGAGCTTTTTACGTTCAGGCTTTTCTTCGCGCCAATCCTCTGTTTCCTGTTCCCCAATTGCCTTTCGTTTCGAGTTTCTTCTGTCTTCTTTTTAAGCTTTTGCAGCTTTGCATTCTCCACAGTTAAGTACTACGTAGTGTTCAAGCAATAGAAAGATAGAAGAGAGAAGTCAAGATGAGAAATTATTTCGCTCATTGATGATGTACTGAGTTACGTATTACATTGTCATTGAAATTAGAAGAATACAAAGCTTTTCTTGATTGATCTTCAAATCTTGATATATCTTCTTGTCTCTGCATTTTTGGTTCTTCACTTGCTCTTCTCTCTGACTCTCTTACACTAACTCTCTCTATTATTCTCTCTTGTTTCACTATTATCGAAAAAACGAGCTCAATATCTTTCTTTCTTGCTTCAAGTTCAACATCTTTCTTTCGCTTCAAGTTCGGCATCTTGGCATTTTTCTTTATTGCCACAAACGCAAAGCATCGGCAACCGGAGATTTGAGGAAGCGGCCGCTCCAGATATGGAGCGATTTGCTCTTCGGGAAATTCAACGATATCAAAAGTCTTGTAACTTTGTGATACCAAGAGCTCCTTTCATTAGGACTGGTGAGTATATGCAATTAGTTGCTTTTGAGTTAGATGTGTCTTACTAGAAAATCTTCATGCATCGATTCTTTCGGAATTGGTATTCTTGACTGAATTTTTTTTGTGTAATTGCGAGGTAAGAGGAATTAGCAACACGATAAGCAATCTTTTACTCAATGGACACGGGAAGCTCGTATGCTATTGGAGAGGTATCGCCTTCTCGCTAGTTTCATTTGATACTCACTATGAAAAAAAATTGAGCAGTTTCTTTCTTTATGCGGGCGTAAAGCGAGCATTTTCTAGTGGAATTATTGAGACGCAATGCTTTGCGCTATCCATGCAAAGCGCGTTACCATTAGTAAGTCCTATTTAATTTCAAATTATGCTATGTGTGTTGGACTATGATTTGCTTCACCATAATATTATTTTGCTCTTTTCATCACGTGAAGAAGGATTTCAGATTGCTCAACGGCTTAAAAAGGGGGGCCCCTCATGTTGATAATAAATGACCAAAGTGAGTACACCAATCAAAAGACCAAGTTTTCCATCCACCTGTGCTGAACATGTTCGGGATTAATAGCCTTGCTCCGTTAAAACTAGGAAGTGATTTAGTCACTCCGAAAATCCCACAATGTTCTCTCCCATTACGTGAATGACAAGTTCTTCATATAGAATTAGTAACATTAGGCAAAGCACATAAGTATCCAAGCTGTACTGGAATTGGGCATTACCTCTTTGCTAGTGAAGCAAATACGGGGGATGCAACAAGAAGTCCAACCATAAATGCAGATGACAAGACACCATCCTGAAAATTATTCAAGTCAAAGTCACCCTTGCACCAAAGTGCTATGATAAGGTTATAAGACATCAACACTATACTATAAATTCCTAAATGCTTGAAAAACTAGCTATGATTACAATAATGATGGTAAGAGAAAAATTGCCCAGAAAATTTTAAAGGAGAATAGGATGGAATTTAGAAGCCGACTTAGGAAGATGATAAAAAAATGGTTGGTGCAATGCAATGGAGATTGTCACTTTACATTTCTTTACTATTCAACAAACTTTTATAAATAGAATTATGTTGGACCTTGTAAGTGTTTTTTACATTAGACAAACCGTATAGTCCGAAAACATAAAAGGAAGCCCAATAAGAAGAAAATCAAAAGGCTCCAATAGAATACTAGATATGTCAATCATTGTGATATTTTCAGCAAATTGGGGAAAAGATGAGAATGGCAGTACGGGAATACAAATTATGGTTCTTGTTCGAAAAAAGATTAACCTCAATTTCACATTCAATCTGCTTTAGATCGGGGCAATAACAACCAGTACCGTGTCTCAAAATGTCCAATATAAAGGTCCCATGATACCGAAACAATAGACTTTACTGCATAATCAAACAAACAAAATTCTTTTTTACTTGCTGGATTCCTCTGCACGAAGTGCATTTTCCATCTTTGTGCAAGTACTCCGACCATTTACACCATTCGGCTATCACTCCTCGATCCACGTAATTTAACATGTTAATCACACAAAGATGACAAGCAACCCGCATACGAAAAGTAAACTTCCCCGGTTATTGCCCTAAACAATTCCAATATTTTAGTTACCCATTTCTTCGAGTATATTCTCTTAAAATCCTATACAATTCAGTAACTTCTAGTATGTAGATAAACATTGCATGATAGTAACTACAATTACACGACCAAATAGAACAAGTCATCTCTGCTAAGATTAGACAACACATTCAGGAAATTTTACGCTTGAAGGTCATGGCCAGCCTCATTCACACTTGTGAGGAAACAATTATGACCTCATTGACTTCTCGGAAAAGTTGAACCAACGGTTAGCCAACCCACATTCTACTTTGGAAGCAACTCGTTCATACAATACACAGCTGCCAACAAGTGCACCTTTGTCGCCGCGCAGTGCATGCAACAAGATCACTCTCCAATCAAATGACAAAGAATACATGACAAGTCATTATCATCGGTTGATGAACACATGGTAGGAGGATCACTTATGTAGCTATGGATTTTGCTTTTAGTAATGTATGCCTAAGTTCAATGTCTTTAATACTAACAAAAACATGTTAAACAAGTTGATCTTATATTTGTGAGAGCAAACCCTTTAGCAAATGTGGGATGCCAAAACTTTTAGCAAAAAACATGTTGAACAATCATAGGATTTGACACTAGAGCTTTTGTGAATGCTATTGAAATTGTAGACGAAATACTTATTTATAACTAGATAGGCAAATCTAAGATTGGGAGAGTAGAGTAAGAAACAGGAGAAATAATGCAATAGTATCAAAGGAACATTTTTCTAACGACTTTTGTGGAACTCGGGATAGATAATTAGCCAATAGTCAAGAAGGCAATCAAACATCAAAGAGGGCATAATTTTAAGCTCCTTCTATTTTGTGAAAAAAAAAAAAAAAATTGGAAAAGAAAAAAGTATTCTAATAAAAATGATCACTTATACCGTATTGCTTACAAAAATGAATTGACAAAAAATATTTTATGCATTCATAAAGATATCTAGATATATATTATTGTCCTTAGTTAAAACATTTTTCATTAGCTAATTATTTTAAGGGAAAATTATCCAAAAAGTTATAAATCTATTGCACTTTTACCAATTCAATTATTAATCTTTTAATTTTGGCAATTAAGTCCTAAGCATTTTCATTTATTGTCAATTCAATCCATCCAACCAATTTTGATTAGAAATTATTGATGTGGATAGTTGGCTCTAACGTGGCACTTTTTTAATAATATTTTAATTTTTAATTTTGGCTTTTTTGGGGTTTCTTTGGCTGGCAAGGGTTCTGGCCAACCCTTGCTAGCCCTCACCCGTGGCCAGCAAGGTTGCCCACTAGATCCGAAACACCAAAAAGAAAAAGAAAAGAAAGTAAAATATATATTATTAAAATATTATTTAAAAATGTGCCACTTCAACGCCGACATTCCACGACATATTTCCGATCAAAATTGATCGGATGGATTGAATTAGCAAAGAAGTGAAAAGATTTAGAATCGAATTGGTAAAATTGAAAAGTTTAAGACTGAATTGATAAAATACAATAAGTTCATGATTTTTGAATAAGTTTTCCTATTACAAACGATCAATTTTATGAAAATGCTAATAGATAGAACCTTAATTTCATATTGATGGAACCCAATTTAGTGAGTGGTGTGTCTTTTTTTTTCTGGGACCGATGAATCTTGTTGCATCGGCTTATGAGTTACCATCTCGATAACGGAATTATTTTGCTAGAATATTCTGTATATACTGAGGAAATTGTTCTCACGAGTCACGACTAGCAATGGCTCCCGACTGTGCCGAGGCCAATGGGCTGTGCTAGGCCCCGCGTTACGTTACGCTCGAGCATGTTTTGCCCAGGTAAGGTTTTTTATTAAATAATTAAAAAATAAATTTTCAATAAAATAAATTATTTACACTTCATGGTCGTTTATAGGAGTCCCAAGTAGCGATAATTGAACAAGAATGAAATACGCAGCATAGTATATAAGACTCCGACTTAAACGAATTCATCTCGTTAAAAAAAAAAAACGAATAATACCGTACAAATTGCGGCTGTCAAAATACATATACATAAGAATCGAACTTAGATAAATACAATCTCATAAGAAAAATTACAACCTAATAATTAAAAACACAATACTAAACAGATTGATAAAAACACATTTTTTTCTGGTAGCGGGCCTCTTCTTTGGCTTGACCATTTCAACGACATATCTGTCTTGTTGTCTTTTCAAGTTACTCATCTGACCACTAGATTTCAAAGATAATTTCACATCACATACCAAGTAAACAACCCTCTTCTTGCCATTGAGTAGGTCCATAATGTTGAATATCTTCCAAACATTTGACCCTTGTGCAAGAGAGTACTTTCAGAGTTGGCAAGCCATCGAAAATAGGTTGGGCAACCCCAATAATTTAAGTCAATTGCGAATTCCAAGCTTGTAAATATCCTTCAACGGAGATCGCCATTTTTATTTTTTTTGAAGTAAGGAGAAGTGCATGATCGTGAAAATAAGAGGAGGGGGTTTGAATTTTGTAGAAATTGAATTTTTTTTTCATTTTTTTTATGATGAATGCGACCGTTCGGCCACATGTATTTTATTCTTAATGTGGCCGAACATCACACTATTAGAGATAATGGGCCATGCTTGGGCCGGCCCATTAGGCCCAAGGACCTGATCCCGGCCCAGCCCAGCCCAGCCCACCCGAGGTTAGAGCACATGTAAATGACCCCTTCTCACGCTCAGGACAACGGTAACCTACGAATAGGACACGGTGACTCTTTTCAGTAATCGGAGTGTACTCTAGAGCATGGCCCAATAATCAAGGTATTTTAGGGTTGGGCCATAGTCTTCATCGAGTTGGGAATTTTAGATGTTGGTATTGTTGGGTTGGGGCTGGGTCTAGCTTTGACACCCCCACAACCCGATCTCTCTCTCTCTGCATGTGTATAACAAGGATGAAACTAATCAGCACTGGCCCGACTCAATCTGACCCGTTCTTTTTTCTTTTTCTTTTTTAATCTGACCCGTTCTCTTGGGTTGTATGATATTCAGGTCGGGTAGGGTCAGGTCAAGCATATCGTGTAGTGTTTTGGGTCGGGTCAAGCTTTCATAAGCAACCCGGACCACTTACACCCCTATACTCCACCCTCTCTTTCCTCTTTCATTTTGGTCCTTCTATCTTTTCATTCTTCTCCTCTTTCCTCCAACACGCCTGCCGTTAAAAACTTCCAGATGTGAACGTTGCTCCTATGGGATTCCAAATCTATTGCTTCCACATGCCTCATGATTGGTTCCTGTCTTTTAGTTTTAATATGCTGTCAATTAGCAAATGAACTAACACAAACGGCAATAACGTTCTCGGCGACCCAAGAACGTGCCATCATCCAGTAGACCGACTCGTCTATCTTGCTATTTCTGGACCAATATTGTACATGAAGATCATACTTCCACGAGATAGAAACCGCATCTACGGGTAGCTCTCCATCTGGTTAAGGTAAGCTGCATATTTCTTGCCGTAGTGAGTACTCTAGTTTTTGTTGCCAGAACAAAGCACATGTAGATTGACCGTCATTTCATTGACAAAAGAAACTGTCCTGAGGATCATATGGACTTCTTATGCACCCTCAAACCATCAAGGACATGTTCACCAAGGGACCACCGTGCTTGATATTCCCCGTCTCTACAGCAAGTTGAGTGTCCGGGACATCTACACTTCAACTTGAGGGGGCGTTAGTTGTCATCAAATGAGTAACTATCTTGTAATCTACTTCCATAGTTCTTTTGTAATTCACCACTTGATTTTCTACTTGATTAAGCAAGCTAAATCCACCATATCATGGAAAGTAATCTCAATTATCCCACCTTTACAGCTGTCTATTCTGGGTTTATCTCTGAGTAAACATTTGCGCATATGCCATGGGAGAACAAAGCAGCAAGCAAAACTCAATCCTTGATCCTCTCCAACTTTTCACCTTCAATTACTTTTGAAATGGCGGATAAAGTGAAAGTCCAGTCACATGAAAGCAACAAGATCAATCCTGGGCTGTGATGTTGCGGACGGAGCGAGGGAGAGAGAGAGAACAAGTTTGATGTTAAAACCGAGCAAGTGAAACATGACCATTCTAAAGATGCTTAGCGGAGGTAAGTCCCAAAACCTGGTACTTTTAGACACAGGCACATAGGAAATCAAACTTAATAACACTACCAAAATTAAATGTCATACTGCTATTCCTGCTCCATTATTATCACCCAAACCCCACACACATTCAATCTCTTATCGCCTCGAGATCAGCAGATCGGACCGGCCGCGAGGATCTCCTCCATCATCTTGCTGTCCTCGCCAATCTTGTAATCAGTGAATGTCACAAAGTTGTTCTTGAACAGTTCGGCCAGCTTCAACAGGGTGTCGTTGTAGGCCTTCTTGTCCGACCAGGTGTTCACAGGATCGAGGATCTCCGAGGGCACACCCTCCACCTCGGTCAGGATCTCAGCCCGAAGACCTCAGTCTTCTTGTAACTAGCTTCAAGAGGCTACCTGAATGTATGGCGTCAATGATCCTCCTGGTGTATGGCAACTTGATCCGAATGCCAGAGCCATAGCTGTACGATATACGTGAAAGGTTTCAGTGTCAAAAAAGCGGCAACAAGATCGGCTCCAGGGCGGGGCTCAAACATGTCATACCTTCCCCTGACCATCCAGTGTTGACAAGCCACCCAGTCGCGCCATGCTTCTGCATCTTCTCAGCCAGCATAGCAGCATACTTGGTAGGATGCAACATTATGAATGCAGCGCCAAAGCAAGCTGAGAACGTTGCACGCGGCCCTTGACACCCTCCTCTGTTCCGGTGACCTGTGGAACAGATCAACAGTTAGCACGTAATCAGACACCATACACCATCTTCTGCAGATTAAGCATTTGGAACAACAAAGGAACCAAAGTTCAACAGTTGGACACATACCAGAGCAGTATAGCCGCTTATGAAATGGTACATAGTCTGTGCCAGGCTCAGCTTACTCACAGGAGGGAGCACTCCAAATGCGTCACATGCCAAGAGAATTACATTCTTCGGGTGTGGGCCAACGCACGGGATTTTCGCATTTGGTATGTACTCAATGGGATAGGCCGCCCGTGTGTTCTCTGAAACAAAGGAACAGATCAGATGTTGCGAGTATTGTGCTTGTAATAACAAACTGTCATCATATTGTTGCGAGCCGAACTTGGACATTCAGAATTGACACCATCAAAGTCTTCTGATCAATAAATTAAGGCTTCTTGGATTTTTTCAGTGAAGATATCTGAGATTATTCAAAAAGTAATAATCTTGATTTTTCTGCTTCAAATCATATTCTATACAGCTACTGAAAATCTCCGATTATCATATTTATCGCCTAAACACCATACCGATTAGGTCAAAACCGCACATCATTGGGTTGTGCTGACCCAGTTAGCTCAATGAATGAAAGGGTTGACTTCAATTTTCTTTCAGGAATATACTAACCAAGTCATAGCTAACATAAACTTTGACATTTGAGCATATTAAAATCAGAGTATCCAGCATGACAAAATCAAGAAATATGCAGTTGTTTATCTTATTTAAAACAATTCAAAGAAGTCATTTAAAAACAACTCCAAAATAATAGAAATTATCAACGACAGAGATGTTTACTCCGTAATGACTTGTCGAGTAATCCACTTCCCTCGTGTGCTCTTCAAACACCACGTTTTCCACTAGGGGTGAGCGGTTCCGGGTAGAACCGGGAACGGAGAACCGAACCGGGAGGTTCCCGGTTCTTAAAGGACTGGTTCGGTTCCGGTTCCTTTTTCCGGGAACAGGAACCTCTGGAACCGGAACCGGAACTCTGCGAACCGGAACCGAACTGTGAGGAACCGGTTGCAAGAATCCGGTTAGGGCTCCAAAAAAAGGAGCCCTCCCCGGCCGCGCCCTTCTGTCGCCCCCTATTCAGATTTCTGATTTCAGACCTAGAACTCACACCGCCGCTTGCCCTGAGCGCCGCCGCCGCCGGACGCCGGGCCTTTGGGCGCTTGACACGCCGCTGGACGCTTGATCGCCGAAGCGTCGCTCGCGCGAGCCCTCGCCACTCGACGCTCGTCGCTGCCGTGCTCTCGCCTCTACCGATTCTTAGACGCCGCTCACAGTCTCGCCACCCGCTCGCCCTCCAAGGCGCCGACCGCCGGACGCCGCTGGACGCGTCGCCGAGGCCGCTCGCCGAACCCTCGCCGCTTGACGCCGGTGTCTCTCGTGCTCGCCCGTCGCGAGGCCGCTCGCCCGAACCCTCGCCGCTCGACGCCGGTCTCTCCCGTTCTCGCCCGTCGCTAACGCCGCTCGCCCTCGAGGCCACCGCCGCCGCCGCCCGCCACGCCGCCGCGCTCGACGCCGATGTTGGACTCGTTTATCACGAAGCTTTGAGGGTTTGTTCGAAACATTGCGATTTGCCTTCTCTTGAATTCGGCATTTGCAGGGATCAATCAAGGTACGGTCCTCATCTAATCTCGCTTTCCGTCGATCGCTTTGTGCGTCTAATGATGATTGCGAATCACCGGAACGTCTCATTGCAGAAAAGTGCGATGATGTTGTTCTTAGCGCGTCTCATTGCTGTAGTGCGACGATGTTGTTCTTAAGGCGACGTTTTTAGCGCTCGTCGACGTTGTTCTTCTTGTTGATGATAATGGAGGCGTGCTGAGGATGAATGTTGCTCTTGTTGATGATAATGGAGGCGTCTTTGAGGATGAATGTTCTGTTTCTTGGTGTATGTTGTTCTTCTTGTTAATGATAATGGAGCGTCTTTGAGGATGAATGTTGTTCTTGGTGAATGTGATCTGGGTGCTAGGTGTGCACGGTGCTTTGTGATCTGGGTGCTTTGGAGTGAATATTCACCATGTTGAAAGTTGTCAAGCGAGTGTAGATTTGATGTAGAAGAAATCGAAGGACCAAATTGATATTTTTTGAAGTAAATTAGAACATTCAGTGCTATGTTTTGAATCTTTTATTCAAACATGTTTCAACTTTACTCCAGTTATTTGATCTCTTGTCGAATGCCGTTCCTACATAATATGGTAAATGTCTATATTATTATATGCACACTCTATTTATGATCTACATCCTTCGCAACCACTAAACTCCGTTGATCTTGCAGAGACGAACACATTTTCACCGCTAGAGAGAGCAATTAGGGTTTCACATCCTTTATTCTTACCTGTTGCTCGGTTATTTACCATGACTTTGACCATTGGTTTAGCTTTGCATGTTAATTATCCTGGTTGAAGTTTATGGTAAGGATTCTTTCTTGACTGAAGTTTTTTCACATTTGAAACTATCATGTTAAGAGAGAACTTCAACACCTCTAAGATGAAGTTCTTGAAATTTGACACCAATGGCTTTATTGCTACTTTGCTACTAATTTGTGTTCGAGAAGATGTTATTCAGCGCCTTTGCATGTCAAAGGAGACAAAGATTGTGCTTACATCATTCTACCGCTCCAAATCTACGTTTTTCTGAGTTTGTTGTTTTCTTTTGTTCTAAGGATTGGATTAGGTTTTTTTGTGTTCATAGGGATATTTAAGTGCTTGAAAACAGAAATATGCACCAGCATGATTTTGGTAGATTTACTCCTAATATGAACCTCTTTGCTTATGAGGTTAAGCATATGAAGAACTTCTTCATGGACTTACAAAAAGGATTTCCATGTTTTGATAAAAACATATGGTTTGAGAAGAAAGATCGATGACAGCCAGCATATCCGATAATATGCGTGTACGTTATAATTCAAATTTAAAAATGAAGAAAAAAAAAAAAGAACTGTTGGAAACAGGGCAAACTCACGGAACCTATGACGAGGTAGGTTCCAGGTTCTGTCTGACGGGTAGGTTCCGGGTTCCAAATTTTTTGGAACGTACCAGGTAGGTTCCGGGTTCCGGACGGAACCGAACCGGAACCTGGAACCGCTCGCCCCTATTTTCCACCACTGTCATCCACAAACATCTCGAGTCATTTTCATGCCTTGAGGGCATACGTAAACCAAAATCCAATTTCATTCAACTCAAGTATACAAATTCAAAAAGGCGTGTTCAGAAATTACCAGTTCCAAACTTGATGGCATTCCAGATATCAGGCTCCTTCTCCCTCGACAAATCAATACATTTGGCATAGCAACCCCTTCAATATTGGACACACCGTTCTCACTCCAGCAATGCTCGTCATCGCCAATCAAGTACCTATTGTGATCAGTAGACAGGGTAGTCTTGCCAGTACCTAAATTCAAAAGAAGTTCATCAGCAACGATCAAGGCACTGCAATCTCTAAGTTGTGCAGAGGACAGGGACTTTATAGAGAGAGAGAGAGAGGGCACATATCATATGTCACAACCGACTCGGCACCATTTCCGATCTCCGATGGATACTATACCTGACAATCCAAAGAAGAGAGCAACATCTCCGTCCTTCCCCATATTGCATCCAGAATGTAGGGAGAGGATTTGACGCTTAGGCATGAGATAGTGCATTACACTGAACAGACCCTTCTTCATCTCCCCGGCGTATTGAGTGCCGAGGATGACCCATTTCCCTCCTAGCAAGGTTAAGATCTATGCTAGTAGAGGATGTCATGTAATGGGTGTAACGATTACACGGGAACTGGCCAGCATTGTATATAGTGAAGTCCGAGTACCAAAATTCTCCAGCTCTTCAGGAGTGGGTCGGATGCACCTGTCAACCCACCCAGTTATCGAATTGCGTACACTAGGACTAATTCTACAGCCTGATCTCCTGCAAAGCAATAAATAAGCTCATAAAAAGAAGGCACTGAGATACAAATATAATTCCTTCCCCTCCTCCACCCTCTTCCCTCCATTCTCTATCTGTCTCTACACATTCATGCTCATATGCATCAATCTTCTGCCAGCGAATAGAAAATATGAGGCTCTAGTTGCAAAAACTTGAACAAATTATTCAAGTAAGTCACAGGCCCTTGAATCAGCAAAAACTTTTGCTGTTTCAACCTTGGTCACCATTTTAAAAATGTTTCAGGAACTATTTTCTCGTGGGCCCTTGTCATTTCAATGCTTCAACTAATGGCATTGCCAATTATACTCCATTTGGAATCAGTTTTTGCATGTCTTGAAAGGCAAAGCTTCTATCCAAAACAGTAAGTGGAGAATGCATTAGGTGCAAATCAAAGATTCCATCCTAAAAAACTTTCGTCCTTCTGGAAGAACAAATTATCAAAGTCCATTTTGGACCATGGATTCGCTTTTTCTGCCGGGCATTGTTTTGTGTAAATAATTATTGCAAGCCTCAAAGAAAACGGAACATCATTACAGCCAGCTTTTTACTAATTAATAATTGCAAAGATGCTTTACAAGGCTGGCTCTTTCAGGCACTAACTCTAGACTCCAGCACTTTTCTACCAACGGTACAATCAAGTCTATTATCACATAGAATAGAGGCTTTCGATCTAACTACTTGATCAAGTTTGTAGAAGCAGAACGTTGTTAAAACGATATAGAATAGAGGCTTTCTATCCATCTACTTGATCAAGTTACTGTAGAAGCAGAACGTTGTTAAAACGATCAATGATCCTAGCTCAAGAGTCCCAACTTACTGTACATCAACTTATGAACAATTTCCATCTATGATTATCGAGAACCCTGAATTGCTATAATTCTATAATCAAAGCTCAATTAAATTTCTCCTAGTTCCTTTCTCAATCGACAACTTTTCCACTTCATGAAGCAAACACGAATTCATAATGGTGTGCCCTACCCACTGCGAACTCTTTTTCCTGAAAATATTATATACCCAACTGATCAGCATTTATGAAACTCTTTCAGTTTTCCAGCCTTGTTGCTTCAAAATATTCGTTGCTGGAGATGCCATTTCATTGATGATTAACATATTTAATAGACATACATGCACAAATAGTAGATAAGTTAATACACCTATATATCTACATTTATCTCTCCATCAGAGAACCACTTACTTGGATGGCTCATGATAAGCTTCACTGCCAGTACCGTCATTTCCAACCAGTTTAGAGTGATTAATACTCCATGCATCTGCTCAAGAAAATAGGAAACATTTAAAAACTAGAAGAAAGTAGGAACATTTATACAAACTACTGCCAGGGAAGTGGTTGCCTACATTATAAGAGGTTATAACACCCTTAAAACTAGAAGAAAGTAGGAACTTTAATTCCTTTTTTCAGCAGATTCCAACAAATCATGTTGCAGACTCGGATGAGATAAGAGGTTATAACACCCTTAAATTTATTAACTGAACCAAAGAATTTTTCCTATTATAGCAATCCAAAAAAAGGAGAAAAATCAAAGATTATCCGGTTGTCAATTGCAGATTTAAAAATATCAATCATGCAAATATTAATGATGAGACAGGTCATGAAATGGAGCAACGTGACCACAATAAGACGTCAATCCACCAGAATAATGAATTTATCCTTTGTTTGCATATCGTACCAGAAAAGCTACAAGACTATTCAAGTATCGTTGACTCTTATATGAGATTTGACTTTGTCAACTTGGAAAAGTTCATGCTACATCCACGTTCCTACGACGTAACCCCACTAACTTCACATGCTCATTTATCGGGAAAATTATCAAAAAGCTTTAAATATATTATATTTTTGTCAATTTAATCATAATATTTTTTATAATTTATTAATTTAATCCTAAACTTTTTAGTTGTGTTAATTTAATTTTAAACTTTCTAATGATTTGTTAATTTAATTTTAAACATTTTGATGATTTGTTAATTCAATCATTTCGATCAATTTAACTAAAGGTCGCGATATAGTGGTCCAGTCGGCCCTATAGGATGGTTGGCGAGTACTAAAGTAGACAATTTTTGCAATTTATTTTTTAAAATTTTTCTTCCTTATTTTATTTTATTTTTTCCAATTTTGGGCCAAGGAGGACCGGCAATCTCGCTGATTTGGCTGAGGGCGTCACAGCCCATCTGGTGAGGGCTGCACTCGCCGGCCCTAGGCAAGGCTGTCCCCCGCTAGATTTGGGCAAAGGTCACACGGGAGGCCCGCAGCTGCCCACAACCCTCGCCAGCAGAGATCTAGGCCTCAATCCAAGCTCGGTTCGTTCCCCCAAAATATCAGGCTTGCCGCTGCCTCATCCACTCTAGTGTGCAGCAGCTTGATGACGAGAGGAGGGGGCTGGCGTTGGTGCAGTGCGGGCAATTTTCAGCAAAATAATTCTTAGAAACTGCTTGAAAACTCGTATTTTGTCAGACAAGTTCCTGCCTGTATTGGCTTGATTTAGTAGACTAAGTCCATGCAATACTTGTTCTAAGACTTTGCAAAAAGTCAATGGTAGGTTAGTGACGGAGGACGATTCGAGGAGACTTGACTCCAAAGGTGTGGTGATGAGTCATATATATGATCTGGCATTGGTTAGATATACAAAGGTAGATTGCTACATTAATATAAGTGTTACAAGTTTAAGGCACTGTAAGAAAGAGAATACATGGTGTCACTGAGTTGGCGTACTTTCTTTTCTGTGCTGTATTACATCCACTTGCCAAAGAAATCTTAAACCAAGCAAAGCCAAAAAACACAAAAATGTGCAATATTTTGGTGGCCCTAACAAAATGCAAATTGAACTCTTCCGTTCTTGAAGCTTGTGAGCAAGTATTGTACTGTTGCATCAATGGCTTTGGTTGCTTCTTATGGACTATAATAAGAAAAAAGTCTTACTGAAAGTTTTTGCCAAAGTACATGAAATAACAAATTAAAAATTCTAAGATAAGACAAAAGAAAGTGGAATTCTATCTGGAAATTCTAGCACACAATATTAGAAGAATAATTACCTTCAGTCACAATAGCAGCTGTTTCAATGGATGCCACTGACTTTTTGAATCAACGGGAGCAAAACCTGCGGTGATACGCTAATTTGTGGGTCTAAAAATAGATATCTTCTTCTTCTTTATAGGCAAAGACCAGATAGAATCTTGCCGCACTCTAGATGGAAATGCACCTTTTAGCTGCAGAGGCTTCATTACAAATCCCAAAACAGCAAATGGAAACATCAACACAGCCTCACCCCAAAATGCATACCGCCAATTGAAATGATCTCCAACCTAAAATAAAAGGAAGAAGAGGTCAATTTATTAAAACTTCAGCAAATGGCAAATAATTATAGCTGGCAAATGCCACCAGGCAGCGACCGAAAGAACAAATTTTCCACCAGGCAGTTGACAAGTGATACTACTGCCTCTATATTGATCTACTTAGACTTGGCAGTTGACAAGTGATACTCCGGCGACTGCAGCCGTCGGGATCCCGGCGGCGGTGGGCCAGGAGATTCGGCCATGAGGGTCAAAAGTTGGCGTGAATTTATAGCTTGCTTGATCGGCGTTCCCATGGTGTCACACAACGGAAACCAGGTACTCCCCATGGAAATGTGAATCCACCGCAGCTCTCCATTTTATATGGGGCCAAAAAGGAAAAGGTGAAAATAAAAAAGGAATTTTTTATAGGAAAAAAAAAAGGGTTAATATTTCCTTTTCAGGGAACAGGTATTTACCCTTTTTGCAAACTAAACCAGAAAAAAGATTTTTTTTTTTTTTTTTTTTTTGGACGAGAGCCAGAAAAAGATTTTATCCGGTTAAGAAAATTTAGAAGGGAGCTTTGCTACAATAGTTCCAAATTTTCTTTCGGCTAAGGGCCTGTTTGGCAACCAAAACAAAGGCTGCATTCTGATTTTTTGTTCCCAGAATCGGTTTGGAATGAGAATCACATTTGGTAAAATTTTTGTTCCAGGGAACAATTTTGGACAAGATTTGAGAATAAAAAAATTTGATTCTCTGTCCGAGAATCGAAAAAAGAATCAAAACGGTGAAACCTCGCTCTTCCTTTCGTCATCCAGGGTGCCGTTCGCCACCGTTCGCGCGCCGCCGCCGCCCGCCATCGCCGCCGTCCGCCACGGGTCGCGCGGTCGGCGAGGTCGCCGGAGGCTCGCCCGAGCTAGGGCGAGGTTCGGCGACTTTCTCGCCGGAGGCAAGCCCGACCCACGGCGAGGCTCGGCCTCGCCGGATCTAGCGAGGCCCGGCTTCTTGCGGTGGCGAGCCGCCTCGCCCGGCCCGCGAGGCCGACCCGCCACGGCGCTAGGCGAGCCTCGCGAGGCGACCGGGCGAGGCTTGGCCTCGCCAAATCCGGGCGAGGTCAAGCCTCGCCGGTGGCTAGCGAGCCTCGCCGAGCTCTGGGGTGAAGCTCGCCGGCCACCGGCGAGGCTCGACCTTGCCGATTTGGCGAGGCCGAGCCTCGGCCGGGCGAGCCTCGCCCACGCCGGTGAGGCTCGGCTAACGAAGGCCGACCTCAGGGGCGACGCTCATAGGCCTGACGAAGAAGAAGAAGAATAGGAAAAAAGGGAAAAAAAAAAAAAGGAAAAAAAAAAAAAAAAAAGGAAAAAGGAAAAGAAAAAAAGTAAAAAATTATTTAAAATTTATTTAAAAATTAAAAGAAATTAATTTGGAACAGAATAATCAATTAACACAAGATCAAACGCAATTCTACTTCGAATTAAAAAATTTGGACAATTTAAAATGCGTTTTTTTTAATCGATTCTCGAGAACGGTAATAAAAAATAATCATTTCTAGTCAAAATCGCCTCGGAAAGCGGAATCATTACCAAACACGCCCTAAGTATCGTGTTAGAATGTCGATAATTATTTCTTGTTGAGAATCTTAAAAAATTATTTTCGTTCATTTCCTTTTTTTTTTTTATGGCTATCTTACAAGGATGAGTGCGGTTCCCGAGTAAAATCGAAAACTGGTTCAGTCCCAGTTTTAAAGGGACCGGTTTCCAGTTCAGTTCGGTTTCCGGTTCTAAAGGGACCGGTTCCGATTAGGGCTCCAAAGCCCCCAAAACAAAAAAGCCCCGAATCAAAACTTCAGTTCATTTCACGCTTTCACGGTTCTCTCAGTCTCTCCCGTCCTCTGCCTCTGCCTGTCGCCGACGCTGGTCGCCCTCGACGCCACCGCCTGACGTTGCTCGCCCTCGACGCCGCCGCCGGACTCTGCTAATCCTCGACGCCGCCACCGGACGCCGTTGGACGCAAGTCGTCCCACGCTCGCCTCGCCCTTGCCTCCCTCGACGCCGTCACCCCTCGCTCGCCTTGCCACTCAGCCTCCGCCGGACGCCGGTCGTCCTGCCGCTGGACGCCAGTCGGCCCGCGCTCGCGCCGCCCTTGATTTCAGATGCGAATGCAACAGAAATAGCGAGAGAGAGAGAGAGCTGCAAAACTTTCCTGAGAAAAAACATGGTGTTGTAAGAGACGGTGAAATCTGCGGTAGCGGCGGCAGCTGCGATCGCCGACGACCAGAAGAACCCCGTCGCCGCGAACCCTAACCCTAATTCGAAGGGCATTGCAAGCAGTGGCGACCCAGAGCTGGAGGAGGGAGAGATTGCGGGCGAAGAGGACTTAGCCGAGCAGTCGGCGAAGGAGGAGCCCAAGGCGAACCAGCCGCATCCCCTCGAGCACTCGTGGACTTTATGGTTCGATAACCTTGCCACAAAATCGAAGCAGATGGCCTGGGGTGCCTCCATGCGCCCGATCTACACTTCTCTACCATCGAAGAGTTCTGGAGGTGAAAAAATTTTGCGTTTTTTCTCTCGAATTTTGGGAACCCAGCTCTGAAGTCGACTGAGTTGTGGTTGGGTTGTTCTCTTTTCTGGGTGAAAAAATTTTGCGTTTTTCTCTCGAATTTTGGGAACCCAGCTCTAGAGTCGATTGAGTTGTGGTTGCGTTTTTTCTCGAATTTGGGAACCCAGCTCTAGAGTCGATTGAGTTGTAGTTGCTCTGCCATTATGGTTTTGAGGAGTGTCTGTAGAGGACTGTGGCTGATTCTAAATGCACCGACCTCTGATAGAGAATCCACGTTTCATTGTACAATATATTTGTTCATGTGTCCATCGATGTCTTGTCTTCTCCGTGATCGACATGAACAATGGAAGCGACCTACAGTAAATGCATCTCGAAGGTACTTTTAATTGTTTTAATTCAGCAAGTCATGTTTCAATTTATTATTTGTGCACTTGTCTTAATCTAATTTGTCTGATTCTTTTGGTCCTCTGGTGGTCTGGTGGTGTTCAAGTGTGAAAGTTTTTCGTTGCCAATTGCCTTGTGACAATTCCTAATACTTAAGTGAATCCCCACGACATGATGGGAGTGACAAACCTTTAGAGAGTGAAGGTAGCTTTTTATGTCTTTTCCTAGTCACTTATGTTCTGATTTTTGTCTTTGGAAGTGGATGGAATACTTTATGACAGTGCACATACATTTGAGCAGATGAATATGCTATCCTCTGTTTTTTTTTATCAGTTTATACTTTATGACAGTGCACATACAATGACTTGGTTCTGTTGTTGTCTTTAAGAGCCTAATTTCAAAGACTGAACTCATAGATGGGCTTTTGACTACTTGTTTTGTTGTGTTAGTCTCTCAGTAATTATGGTATTGATCCTTCTCTTTTTGGCCAAAACGTATTGTTGTTATGCAGCTCCACTCTGTAACTGGTGTGGAACATGGAAAGGAGATAAAATTTGTGGTAGCTGCAGAGAAGCACGATACTGCTCTGAAAAATATCAGGTTCTAGGTTATTCAACTCCTTATACACATTCCCCGTCAGTCTGATCTTTTCTGTGACACTTTTTGTTTTTCACCTGCAGGCCATGCATTGGCGCTCAGGTGTGCCAAAATAGTAGTAGAAATGCAGGAAACTCATCAGCAGAACACCACAAATGTGAGCAACTATTTTAGACTTTGGATAAAGTATACCAATATTGCAGGGGAGGCGCTGGTATATGTGCCTCGTGGGTCTCATGAATTTCCCTTTTTCACATGCAAAGCTCTGTTCTTTCTGTCATGTTGGCATAGTAGAGGTCCTATAGGAGTATTTTGAACATGCCTTAAAGTACACTGCAAGAGATACATGTAGTCATTTAGCTGTGATGATTTCAGTCTGTAGTCTTATGCTTAAAGTTGCAGTTCTGTCCTTTCTGTCATGTTGTTATAGTACAGGTCCTTTCAGAGTTATTTAAACATGCTGTAGTACGTAGACTGCCAGAGATATATGTAGCCATTTAGCTCTGACGATTTCAGTCTGTAGTCTTATGCTTGAAGTTGAAATTGAACTTGGCATCATGTTTTAACTTCCGGTATTTTTTTTTTCTGTACTTTTAAATGTGAACTTCTCTATGGTGTAATTCTGCAAACAGCTGCAAGCAGGAGTCTATGGCCTGAACACAAGATTGTCAATGAGGATGGGGCTAAATATGATGTCAATGTGTCTGCTGATTTGGATAATACCAATTGTCTGGTATCCAGAAACCAG
The DNA here is from genome assembly GCF_016545825.1 of Eucalyptus grandis. NCBI lineage: Eukaryota > Viridiplantae > Streptophyta > Magnoliopsida > Myrtales > Myrtaceae > Eucalyptus > Eucalyptus grandis. Next base: position 11,565,621 of record NC_052622.1, on the reverse strand, counting down.
ATGGATGACTCAATAAATTCACTTATTGAGAGTTTCCAGGCCTTGATTGCAATTGTTGCTAGCTTGGAAATCATCCACCGTGGGATTTGGAATTCTTTTAGGTATGCTGTGTTCTTTTTCCCTACTCTAACATTTCTGCCATGAAAGCAGAAGAATCCAATGACATACTTGATGGAACACTGCTAATCTTTTAAAGGCAAAAAGGGTTCCTGATGGATTTGTTCTCAATGTAGTGCGAAAGGAGGACTTGGCTTTGCCAAATAGAAGTGGGGACTACAGCTGTGAAGTCCCCAAATGCTTGCAATTGGATTCACCGGAGAAGGAGATGGATGTGAGTTCGACATCCAAATTTTTTTAGGTATGCTGTTGGTACCTTTTTCTTTTAATTTGATATAGCAAAACTAAGTTTGCTTGTAAACTTAAGAGTGGTTTGGAATATCACAATGCTAGCTTATAACATCAGACATAGCTTTCGTTATGATCTTACCCAATGGCGGAACTAAGCAATTGGTGCATAGTTTACCCTGAAAATGAAACCAAAAAAACGAGAAAAAAAAAAAAAAAAAACCTGTAGGAACCTGGAACCGACCTCGGAACCTGTGATGGGGTAAGTTCCGGATTTTTTGATTCTAACGGGTAAGTTCCGGGTTCGGACGAAACTTGTAAAGAATCGGGAACCGCTCACTCCTAGTATCCTAGAGAAAAAAAATACATTTGAAAAATGTCGCCCGAAAAAAAAAAAAAAGATTATTTATGTTCGTTTCCTTTTTTTCTGTTCGTTGGGAAAAAGAAAATCGAAGGGAAGAGAGCGAGAATCGAAATCCTTCCGGTCTTTTGGAAATTCCGCTCCCCTCATTTCTCCCTCCCGCATTCGTCCTGAGCTCGCAACTCCGACTCAACTCCCCGCATGGCGAGACTCAAGCAAGTTGCTCACTATGCTAATTGGGCGAGTCGCTTTCGTCTCGGTTCTCTCTCGACATGTACTCTATTGGTTCTTCATCTTCGTCATGAGCAAAGCGCGTCGCTTTTCAAAAACCTTGGTCGTTCAAGGTGCTAACGAAGTAACAATTGGTCTCTCTCTATGCAATGTAGGCTCCACCCACCCCTTGCCGTCGCCGGCGTCAGCGTCGGCGTCGCCCCATCCAATCTCCGTACGTCTCTCTCCAATCCCCTTTTTGTTCCTTTTGCTCCTCTGTTCCTTCTCTCCTTTCTCCTCAACCATCAAGAGGTCAAGTTAAGCCAAAAGATTCATCTTGGAGTATTTTTGTTTTACTTTTGTCAATGCGATTGCCGGCAGATCTAGTGCGATGCGCGATTTGGCTAGTTTTTCGCTGTATGTTTTCTGCTTTGAACTATTTTATGGGAGTGCAGAAAGAGAGCGAAAGGACTTTTGAGTCACAGGAATTGGACAACTCGTCTCTTTTCTCTATGTATTTTTACTGATTTTCAATGTGAGTCCCGATGTCTCTTTTGCCTCCATCAAATGGCGAAGAGTCCCAGTACGAGTACAAGGCTCAGGAGAATGCCAAAAAAAAGTGCCTTTCCAATGATTGAATCGTAATGAATCCTGTTTTTACTTTGTCTAGCGATGCATCTCGATTATGACAAAGTTCAATGCTAGCAGAGCGCTTCCAAGAGTCTTGGAACCTCATCATACTAAGAGCTTGAGGGACGAGGAAAGAAATATATCAATTATTCTGCTAGCATTGAACTTTGTCATAATCAACATGAACCAAGATGCATTGCTGGGCAGAGTGAAAATATGATTCATTAGACTCACTCATTGGAAATGCACTTTTTCTCGGCATTTTCCTGGGTCTAGTACTCGTGCTGGGACTCTTCGCCATTGATGGAGGCAAATTCGCCATTGATGGAGGCAAAAGAGAGAAATCAGACTCACATTTGTCCAATTCCTGTGGCTCAAAGTCCTTTAGTCTCTTACTACACTCCCATAAAGTAGTTTAAAGCATACAGCGAAAAATTAGCCAAATTGCACATCACACTAGACTTGCCGGCAATCGCATTAACTAAACTAAAACAAACATGATAAATTTTTTGGCTTAACTCGACCTCTTGATGGTTGGAGAGAAGAAACAGAGAAGCAAAAGGAACAAAAAGGGAAATTGGAGAGAGATGTACGGAGCTTGGATAGGGCGACACTGGCGATGGCAAGGGGTTGGCGGAGTCTACATTGACAGACCGATTGTTACTTCGCTAGGACCTGAAACGACCAGGTTTTTTAAAAGCGATGCATTCGCTCACGACGAAGACAAAAAACTAGTAGAGTACATGTCGAGAGAGAACGAGACGAAAGCAACTCGCCCAATTGGCATGGTGAGCAACCCGCCATGTGGGGAGTCGAGTCAGAGGTCGCGAGCAAGCTCAAAGACGAATGCAGGAGGGAGAAAATGAAGAGGGGAGCGGGATTTCCAGAAGAACGGTAGGATTTCGATTCTCGCTTTCTCTCTCTTCCCCTTCGATTTTCTTTTCCCAACCACCTCGAGGGAATCAGCTGTCGAGGAAAGTTGTTCAGAATGTTCATCTATCTAGTGGAAGCATGTGAGGAGTTTCACGTGGAGGACCCAGTATTCCTGAAATTGTGGACACTATGGAGGTAACCTTCATTTGGTGGAAAAGATGTTGCAGTAATAGCAGGTCTATCCATTTTGCGGTTAGTAATCTTGCTGTTGAAAGTTCTGGTGTTTATGAATTTGCTTATCAATGCAGAAAAGAGGCATCAACATGCTTTTTGTCTTAGGTGGGAATGGTACACATGCTGGGGCAAATGCTATCCATAATGAGTTACTCTTGACCTCCATGCTTGGTAAGATCACCCCAGTTATTTTTTGTAATTAGTAGAGTCAAAATTGTGATTTGACATATGCATTCTCTGTGTACTACCTAGTGATAATGATGAATAGTTGTCTTTATCTATTAGTTTGTCATATGTTCTGAAGCTAGTTAACTGGGGTGATTTGGGCAAATGTATGCTCGAATGCATCACACAGATTTGTTTGAGTGTATCTCATCCTCTCCACATTCCTATGAGGTTTCTCGTGTCATTGTGGCAAATAATGGCATAGTAGCACCAAATGATCTGCAGCCAAGTGTTCTGGTTGTCTTTTTGTCATGCAGTGCCCTGAGTCTGGCTATTATCACGGTGGAGGATGTCTTTGTGCTGTAGGATGTCCTTAGACAATCAATTTTAAAAAAGTTGGCGAACTAATTGTCAGTTTGGGATACTTTTCCATTGTTAAAATCTGCTTTCGTTTCTTGGTTTACCTCTCCCTCTCATGTGACCTTATGCCTAATTATGTCCATAATGCTGATAGAATGCTTCTGTTAGATGGACACAGCACTTTCTTAGATGAGTAATAATTTGAAGGAATAATATATCACGTGTTGACTGGGCGTGTTATAAGTGTTACAGTTGGTTCTAGTTTCCTGTTTCAAGAATTTTGCTATTTCATGTTTGTTGACCCAGTTGTTTGGTACCTCTTTTCTAGAAGATTTTGTGTTGTGCAAACACAACGTCAACGCTCTCTTAAAGTCTCCCTATGTCTCTCCGTTGCATGTAGCATTCAAAGGCGATGGCAGCAAGTGCCCAGTCACCATGACCCTGGCTATGGCTGGGCAACACCGCCTCCACCGGCAGGCCACTCTCCCCCAACACCCCCTTTCTCTCCCGAAGTCGCCCTTACCCTGACCTTCCCCATCCTCTCGGCTCCCTCTAGGCTTTGCTTTTTTTTTTTTTATTCCACCTCAGTAATTTGCCGAAGAAGAATGATGATGTGGCATTGATGTCGATGGGCATATCAACATTCCAGTCTAACCATTTGATGGAAGGATTAACTTGAACAAACAAACATATAGTTCAAGGACTTGATTGCACCAGAAAAAAAAAGGAAAACTTGGGGACGACAATGCAAGTTGGAAAGGTTCTAGGACCTCCCACACCGTTATCCCATATATAAAATCTGTATTAAGACCAATCCCACGACAATTTAGCTCACCAGTTTCGCCAGAAATCTATGTTCCAGCTCAGAAGCAAATTCAAGTATAATGACAGCCAATGGCATTGAGCCTCACTTTACAGTTATATAAGAAATAAGTTGGCAAAGGAAGTTGAATAAACACCACCCCCAAGCGGGATTGATCGTGGTCGAGGGCCTCGGCTGTGCGGATCGATCATGGATCGATCCCGGTCGAGCGGGATCGATCGTGGTCGAGGGCCTCGGCCGTGCGGATCAATCCCGGTCGAGGGCCTTGGCCGTGTGGATCGATCCATGCACCATGCGGATCGATCCCGGTCAAGGGCTTCGAGCACATATATGAAAGCAATTAACATCTATATCAGTATTTAGGAAAAGTCACATACAGTTTTATGAGTTGCTAATCGAACCTGCCTTTTGCTATCCCGAAAGTAGATGAAGCGACTTGACACCGTCGAACAACACACTGAAACTCAGAGAGAGAGAGAGAGACAGAGAGACAGAGAGACCTGGTCTTGGACGTCGTTGTAGCTGGCGTAATGGGTATGAGCAGAGAAACTTCTCCGGTGAGGGAAAGCGCCAAGCTTGGGAAGCGAACGCTTGGCTCTCACCAAAAAATTCAAGCTATGCATCTCTCTTTTGCCTTCCTTCTCTTGCTGTTGTTTGAACGCTCTATAAAAGGGTTTTCGAAGGGCGTTTCCCCGGAGCTATGCCTGAATCCATCGCTTCCGGCTCCCCTCTCAAAACGAGAAGCGAACGGCTGAACACTGAAAGTGAACGGTGCACGCTGAGAAGGTAGAAGAGAAACAGAAAAGAGCAGATCTAAGATCTGGACCATAAGGCCTACCAAATCAAGCTCCTCCCTGAATTTTGAGAACCTGACTCAAATGTTCTATGAACTTAACTTTAATGTCCATTGTCATTCCCCAATTTTTAATTTATTCAATACAGCTTCTCAAATTTTGGTATGTATTAAATTTAGTGCCCAAACTATATGAAAATATGCAATGTCGTCCTTCCATCGGTTCAAAATCAGGGACGTCATTGAACATTTTCATATGATTTAGGACAATATTAAACATGTACAGAATTTTAGGGACTACATTAAACAAATTAAAAATTAAGGGACGGTATTGTACATTAAATTAAAGTTAACATTTAATTAAAGTTTATGAATCATTTGTGTCATCTCCTGAATTTTTGTTAAGTACCAAATTTTGTGTCCTTGAGTATATTTTTTCCTGTGATTTTTGCAAATTCAAGCTTTTCTTCCAGCATTTCATATTCAGCTAATGTCAACTTTAAGTTCTTAATGAGTTCTACCCGCTTTCATCTCGTGTTGATGATTCTGGTGTGGCTTCGGCAATCTTTGTGTCTAAGATAATGTACATAAAAGCAATAAAAATTTCGATTTTTTAAAAATATAAATAATTAAAAATTCATTTAAAAAATATAAAATAAAATAAAATTAATTTTTTGGTCAATTAAAAATATTAAAATTCAATTTTTGATAATTTTTTCCAAACAATTAAATGAGCTAACGAACGGTGGAAAATATTTTCCACTCAAATTTTAGATTTTGACCGAACACCTAGGAAAATAGAAGTCATTTCCCGAAAAATGACAGGAAAATATTTTCCGAAAACATGATATTTTTCCAAACAAACGGATTCTTAGTTAGTGGTGGACATATTGCCCATATTCCCTTCTCTTTTTCCGTTTCCTTATTAATAGAAAAAAAAAGCAGGTCAAAGTCAAAAAGGCACCTGTCCTTGCAAAGGCCCTTTTCCGCGCACCTATCGCGTACTGTTGCTGTAGGGAATTCCCATGCGGCATTACATCGCAGCCGTTGGATGGGCACGAAGGGTCTTGGACCGTTGGATGGCGAGAACACGGCATCGGGCGGTGGAGTGCGTCCTGCTTTGGTGATAGAACGTCGAAGGCTTAGAATCGGCGGAGGTCACGTGTTACACGTGTCTTTTTCGTGATGATGATCACTGATCTTTCAACATTTATATGTTTGTGAAATACAAAGTGAACGTGAGATGTTATCCCATAATATGTTTCGATAATTTGTTAAACTCTTGCAAAGTCTCGTTGTAATCTTCAATAGAATCTACATATCAATAAATACTTCTTTTAAATATTTGTTCTCAAAATATTCGGAATCGTGAAGTATTATTACCTATTAAAAATTGAAATATGACAAACTATCATATTCTGATGGTACCTGTACTATTTTTCAATCATAAGAATCATAGAATATTATATGTTTCCTTATGTTTGAAATACACACAATCATCGAATAGTATGCTCCTGAACATGCATTGTTTATTCAGTTGTACGTATAACCATGGGTAACTCTATTATATTCATTTATTGATAAAGCGTATATATATATATTTACTTATTTTGAATATATGCATAGCCATGCATCAGATTTCTCTAAACACATTTGTTGTCCTTCAATTCATAATAATGGTTGGGTAAATTTATTATATTTAATAAAAAAAAAACGTGATTTACAATAGCATAATTATCTGATAGTTAGATAAAAACATTTACCCAAATAATTCAAAAACATCATTGATTACCTAAATGTCATTTTAGCGAGGGAACTTTTTAACTTTTAGTGATAATTGGGAATTTTCGTTTTAGGTTTTAACATCGTCATAATGTGGATCACCTCGGCACTTGTCAGAAAGGTCATTGATAAGTCAACACGTTTTGGTGTTGTCTTTTACTTTTTCCTCTTTACCCTTTCCCAGCATCGTATCTTCCTAAATAATTATAAGAAAACATTAATCCTATAAATATTATAATGATACAAATAGCGTAACGCGTTTATTAAGAAAGTCATTAATGATTTGACGCATTTTTCATGTAAATTTTTTTTTTTTTTTCTGTTTAACTTTCTCCCTCAATCCGTGACCTAGTGAGGTCCTATCAACTCTGGAAATGGGGGATTGGAGAAGACCAAAGGTTTCGGGAGTGCTCCTCTTTCTTTAGTGGGGGTAGTAGGAGCCAGGAAGATTTGGTTTGCTTTTAATATTTAAATTTGATAATTTTTTTGATAATTTTGTCGACATCAGAGTCTAGACCAAAATAAAGGAATTAATTTAATTTAATTAATTCAATCAATCAACACAACATGCCATCATCATCCAGCAAGGGATCTTCGTGATATTATAATAAATGCGATCGAACATTGCCATCCAGCAGAAAAGAGAGAACATAATATTTTCATTGAATTCGTTAGTAGAGTGTGATTACCAACTAGGGGCAAGCTCATCGGTTCTCGTCTCGTCTCTTCTCTTTTCTGTTTTCTTTATTAATAGAAAAAGGCAAGTCAAGTCCAAAAGGCACATGTAGTAGCCGTTCAATCGGCAATACGAGTCCGGGGCCGTTGGATGGCGAGAGCGCCATGCAATTTTTATTTTATTTTCTTTAGTCGGACGGTGCAATTTTGGGTTGAGGAGGTTTTTTATGACTGGGGAGATGCATTGCTTCTAGCAACATTTACGATTGAAAAATCTTACTCGGACTCGGTCGAGCAGTGCGAATTAAAGAGTGGATCCAATTTTTATTGCTCTCGTGATATTATTACGAATGGGATGTGTTAACACCTAATTTTGGAAAAATAAAATTGCATTTTTGAAAAGAAAAAATAAAAATGGGGAAAATTGATTTGATTGATTATGCATGGAAGTTTGAAATTCTGATGAGTATTCGGATTTTGATCAATGTAGAAAGAATTTAAAAATCAGGCGAACAAAGGGCAAGATTTTGACAATATGGAAAGAATGGACACTCACTCCAATATTGGGCGTTCATGCGCAGGGAATGAATCTGGACACGTTCACGGCAATATAAGTGAATCAAAAGGAAAAGATTGCGAAAGAAGATGAGGACGCATACTTGAGAGATTTACGGTGACAAATCGGGTTAAGATTTGACAATCCCCACGATCAAAGGAGCACTGATTTTGACTTTCCAATGTTAAGTGGATGTCTTATGCTATAAAAGAGACATGTCGAGTCAAAAAAAAAAAGGGGGACACACCCTCAAACATCTCATGTCCACTATCCCGAGAATTCGCCGGGTGGACTATGGCATTGGCAGTCCTCTCGACGTGTTGCGTTCATCTCGCTTTGTGGATATTGACGACAAGCATAAAGCTAAGTCAAGCATTTTTTAGTTTGATCACGTGAAATTCCGTTTCGCTATTTAAATCTTTTAACTCATTTATTTTCGTGTTTTTCACTTGCTGTCTAGGTTTAATTTCTCGGTCACCGTGGGCTTTCACGCCTAATGTACATCAACATCTCACTGCCATTCTTTTTTTACTCTGCGAGAATTCATGCACAAGTCCACACTTGGGACACCGCAGAGAGGGGGAAAATACATAGAGGCCACACAGATAAAAGACACCGGAAGGAGAGAGAGAGAGCTTCAAAGAATACACGGCAGCCATAATTGAGAGCATTGAAGAGCGAGCTTCACCCCCCCTTGGAGGTTCACCACTTTGCAGAAGATGCCAAAAGGAGTCTTCACCGTATGGAGAGATTGACGTAAAAATCCATCAACTTCGCGGTGTCCAGTCCTTGCCCGACGATCGGCAACAGCAGCTTGTTGCACCTATACATGTTCCGCTAGTTGACTCACAATTTAGCTTTGGCAAGTTTTGTTTCTTTGTTTCTTTTGCAGGTTACGTAACTTTCACAATCGCAATCGGCGCCTCCCCGGCTATTCACAAGCCTGCGATTAAGATATCGCCGGCAACGCACGTCCTGGATGCCCAGGGAGGATATGATGAGGTCTTCAAGAAATTGAGTGGGGTTGAAGACTCAGTCAAACAGAAAGATACCAGATTGCGAGTGAAAAGAATAGTGGGCGCAACACACGTGACTTTGCGAAAGGGGGAAGAAGACGGTGGATGTTGCTATCTTTTGGTCTTCGTCCACACTCGACGAAAGAAGACAGCAAAGTTGCGGCTTTTGTGGCCTCGCTTAATGCAAGCAAAAAGAAAAAAAAATATAGAAAAAGCATATTGCGAAGCCTTGATGCCAATACCTGCAGATTTAACAAACAAGCCCGCAAGCCCCTTAGCAAAAACCAGCAAATTATTTTTACTTTGTTTCTCAGCGTACTTCAATTCAGAGAGTTCTTTATCGCTCTTCTTTGTGCAGGTTTTCCAGTGATTGTCCATGCACCAAGGAGCCCCAATAATCCCAAAGGTCTTCTGCGTTCGTTGTCGCCCAAATCTGCCGCTGTCGCTTGTCCTTGCTGGCATCACCCTCAACGGCCGTGTCGCGAGTTTTGCCGGCTACCGACTAGCTCGAGCTGAGAAGTCCACACCAACATGGGCAACTGCTGCTGTGAGCCAATCACCCACCGCCATTCCCAATTGCGACCCCGATCGCGTTAGGCCCGAATCCGGAAATTATCTTCAAATTTAGGTAAGATACTCGTGCCTAATTTATTCAAGTCGCCTAATATACGTCTATTAGAATATAACATGCACATTTATAAGTGATAGACGTATTTCTTGATTAAGGTTATTTGCCTAATTCGCAAGCACGCCGATTTTTTATTCCATCTATAAGGCTTTAGATGAAATAATTAATCAAGCGGGAATAAAATTGATATCTTGATCTTTAAGGCTTAAGATCAATTTATCTATTTTATTAGCGATATATTATCCCTTGATCTGAACAATGTATAATACCTTTGGTGATTGCGAATGATTTGGTGTTTTATCATTTAATTGCTTTATTGATCCCAAAATACAAAAAAATTTGCATTTGCATATCATGTAGATTAGAATTGGTTTCCTAGATAGAATTGCATGATAGAGTAGTTAGATTCTTTTCTAATTATATTAAAATGCATCTTTTAGATGATATCTAGATTAGATAATATCTTTGAATTAAATTGCATGTCGAGATAAAAGTCTAAGTTAAGATAGGATTCAGATTAGTCTATTTCCTAATTTAAATAGATAATATCTCACTTTAGTTAGATTTTTATTGTTAGTTATTTTTAATTACGAATTTTTATAAAAAAATACAAAAAATCATGCGCATGTCATATAGAATTAGGTTCATGAAATGCATGTCATTTAGTGATTATTGCTAGGTCCATTTAATCTGAAAATTGCCTACCATTAGCTTAGGTCATTTAATAAACGTTGCGTGACATATAATTCACATGTTAGGTTGCATGTTGCACGTCATTGTAGTTAAAAATTTTGTACGTCATTGCATTACATATTGCATGACTTTCATTAATTAAGTGAAAAAAAAAATGCGTGTTAATTAGAAACCATATCTAGGGTTGTTGATGTGGATTTTAACTTAACATTGCAGATGCTTTCGTTGCTTTTAAGTAAGTTTTTGCAATTTATTTATTGTTTATCTGGGTGTTAAATTGGTGGATTGCGCACCCGGATGATCACCTCACATGTTAGGAAAATAGATTTAAAATCAATTTAAGCTGCTTGCAAAAACATTTTTTAAAAATAAAAGAATGGTACCGAAAGGGTATTAGAGAAATCTAGTGTAACCAAGTCCCCGTACCCATAGTCTCTGGTTCGTAGAAGTAAAGTGAAACTCCCGTTACTTTACTTGGGTTTCTAATTGACTCACCAAAAAATAGATTAGTGGCGACTCCTAGATAAAATCCATTTGCATGTTAAAAAACTTGAACCTAAGTCGTGAATTGGTATGGGCTTGGGAGAGCCCGAGTTAAGTCTAGGCTTAACAATCCATTAGCCAAACCCTAGGTGGTTCACACTCGGAAAAATTAGGTCGCGACAGGATGGGATGGCGACCGACCATACACATTTGCCTCAAAAGAGACTAAGGCATTATCCCTATTTATATTTTAATCGAAATTAGTTTATGAAAAATATGTTTACCCAATCGAGTGGAGAGCGTCTATCGCCCGTTGATTTTCTCTTTAATTTATTGGATCGATATCACGAAAAGTGTGAAGTGATATAATTATAACAAATTTAATCCAAATTAATTTTTAAATGCAAAAATCCCCAAACTAATATATCCATAATAATTTTATCTTAGACTATTTTTGCTACCAAAATTCTATATTTATGATATCATTCATTATTCTTTATTAAATTAAATTAAATTAATATCATGAAGAAATACACCTATAAAAAAAACGGAGACAAGTACCACAATGGCCAGAGAGAAGTCAAAATAGCTCTTGAACTGTGATTTGTGTTATTTTTCTTCTTCCTTTATGGCATTGAGAAATTCTCACTTTGCACTTCACATTTTTACCCTTTGTTATTCCCTTGCACTTTGCTTTGTAGAGTCTCTAATTGTAGGAGTAAAAGTAAACCCCATTACTTTATTTGGTTTCTAATCGACCCACCAAAAATAGATTAGTGGCGACTCCTAAATAAAATCTATCTGCATGTTAAGAATCTGAATATAAGTCATCGTAGATTTAGCTGAGAAATCGAGTTAAGTCTAGTTACACCATTAGCCAAAACCCTAAGTGATTCACACCCGAAAATTTGGTCGCGATAAGATCGAATACTTGGACCGTGCTTATCTGTAGAGACGTTACGACATGGTCAAAAATTGATTAGAGATCAGAGATAGTTGATTCGACTAAGATAAGTGGATTAAAGAGTTGGTGATTCCACCGGATTGCAAAATTTGCTAATCGATACCATACCGATTTTCTGCCGTTTGGCACACTCTATGGTCCATACTGAAACCTCTCATTTCATGATAACGAGAGTCGCCAATGTGTCGAAGATGTACATTGTGACTCAAAATAAATCGATCACATGTCAATTACACTAAAAATTCTAAAAGCTACCCGTAAGTTAGGTCATGCTAAAATCGCGCCATTGAAATTAACCGCAAATTTGAGTTTGATTTCAGAAATTGAAAGTTCTATCAAGTCACAATAGATTTTAGAATGTCGACTTATCCTCCGAAAATTTTTACAAACCGAGATTTTTTATGGAAATTCAATATATGGCCGTTTTTTTTCCATAAAATTTAAGGGACCGTTTTTTTTTATCACTTTTTGGGATGCAAGTTGATTCTATTGGCGAGGAAAAATGTCAATTTGATCGAGGACATCTTAGTTGGATTTATGGTGGCCGAATTGAATCAATTTAAGAAGAAATTGAAGTAGATTTGGGGAAATGCTTCAAAATTCATAGTCTCCCATGGTCCTCAACCTGGACCACTTCCTTGGCTTCCTAAGGAAGCTTCGTGGCTGCAAAATGGCTGAGGATAGGGCAAACATGGTGGGGACCAAGGCAATGATCAAATGGGAGGATATTTGGGCTTGGAACCAGGAACTAGAGGTTCCTAGCCATGTTTCGTCAAATATATCTCTAATTTCACATTATTAATATATGTAGTCTCTCGAACTTTGGTAATAAGTTTCTGTAACCTTAAAGTAGCAGCACTACACTTTGTAAAAGCCATGAAGGCGTAGGGACCAAGCATCTTGTTTTTGAAAAAAAGGCTTTATTTTTCTCCATTTCTAATTGGAGAGAATTTCCATAATGAGTCTTCTAATTGGTGGGGTGTTAAAAGTTTCTATATAACTCTCGCATAAACTTAGCGGCAATATTTTATTCTATCTTTTGAGTGGAAGAAATTCTTCAAATGAAGCCATTGATCCGTGGGTTCTAAGGGTGATCAATCCCGGTTCGGTCCGATTCCACCTTGGAACCAAGAATTGGACTCGGAAACGCTTCGCAACCGGACCGGGAGCACCAGCCCAACCGGACTGTTCAGTCCTAGGATCAGTGAACCGAACATTTGGTCCGGTCCAACAAAATTAGCTCTACTTTTTGCACTAAACCGCACCAGCCCGATCAATCCACCTCGGTTCTCAGGATTCAACAAAACTAATCACACATGTTTCCATGTGCAATGTATTCAAACTTACTTGTGTGAATATCAATCACACTTCATGTGTCTCACACTTAACCTTAACCATGAAGGCCATGAACAATTTTGCTAAGGAATGTGTTTGGCTTAAGTTTTATAGACAATCTCTTCTCTCTTTAAATGTTTAGTCAATATGGGACCTTGGAGGTTTGAAGTACCTTGTGGGTCTCTTGGAGCCTTGGTCCCATATCAAGTAGAAGATGAAACTAACAAGTAGATTTTCTCTATAAATAAAAGAGTAACAAGAAGAGTTTTAATAGTCTTTATCAAGTAGAAGATGAAACTAACAAGTAGATTTTCTCTATAAATAAAAGAGTAACAAGAAGAGTTTTAATAGTCTTTTGACCACATAAGATGTTGTTACCTCAATTGCAATTTTAGTTGCTATATATTCTATGTATATAAATTATATATGAAAAAAATTGGTTTGGTCCGATTCAACTGTTCCCACCTTGGAATCGGGAAACGCATTGACCGCCACCGCTCCAAGATTAGGAAACGGTAACCGACCGCCAACCATGGGAACCGCCGTTCGTCCGGCCTGTGCGGTTCCTGCACCCCTTGTGGGTTCCAAACATGGATTTCGTGTGTATACAAATTTATCCATTTATTGTTGTGAGTATGTCCTTTTTTAATCCAACCATCAAAAGACTAGTTGAGAAATATTACTCCAGTTAACTTAGCATAAAGAAAATCCTTAAAACCACCGGCCATGGTGGCTCCGCTAGGTAGGCTTCAATCATTTGAGGGAAGGTCGGGAGTTCGTGATATTGCTAGTATAAACACCTGAGGGGGTGAATAGGCGCACAAACAATTTTCTCAAATACGGAAGCAAAGATTGAAATACGATCGATGTAGAGAGAGTAAGGAAGAGAAAATCAAACACAGGATTTATAGTGGTTCGCTTATTCCAAGCCTACGTCCACTCTTCCGCACCGACAGCCCACCGGCTGGATTTCACTATGATCAAAAGAGAAGTTACAGACAGCTTTGCCTTGATTCCACAGTGTAGATGTTCTATCACACCTCCTCAAGGTCTCTCACAAATATATACTCTTTTGTATACAAGTATTTGCTCAAGAGATTTATCTAAACAAATAGGAGCTTCAGACTTTGGAATTCTTCTATCGCGCACACTACTTAAACAACTAAGAACGTCTTCCTTATATACTCCTTTATGCCATCATACCCGTTGGCACTTTCCAAAGGAATTCCTCCAATCTACCCGTTGGACGGAATCAATTAGGAAGATCATTCGAGCTATTAAAGGAACGTGTTGATAGCCCATCAATCATGTTCGCCCATACAATCGGGATCTCGGTTTCCATAAGTAGAACCTTCCAATAATATTTAGACAATCATCGAATCTTCAGTCATTGAATCAAATTTGATCAATCAAAGGATTCCGATACGTCTTCTCCAGCCATGAGATCTTCTCCATGATAAGGTTAAATCCTGAACAAAACATTCAGTTCGGGATAACCTTTCTTCAACGGATCAGTGACTGTCAATGAGGATAGACTTTGAGTCTTGAGTCTGGCTGTCCGGAAGTCTTCAGACTTTAACCAACAGAGTCTGCTGACCTTCAGACTAGACTGATGGAAACGTTTTGTCAACTTCAAAACTCTTCACGAGGATTTCTCCAACAGTTCGAAGTCCTACAACGCGTTGTGGAGGCTGGCAGGCTATTGGGTGATTGACACGTAGCGCCGGGGTGGTGGTTTCCTTCTAGCGACACTGGGTTTACATGACGGCTGTCGGTCAAAGCGGTTCCTCCAGCACAAAATATATATATATATCCTTAAAATTCAAAACCTGACCGTAAGCCTTACCAATCGGCCCACCTCCTCTCTCTCATCTCTCCTCTCGCTCCCCTTTTCTTTGCACGTGAATCGCCCACCAACAATCCGTCCCATCGCCAACAACCCTCCTCTTTAACAACCTCCATGAACGTCCTCTCTCTCTCTCTCTCTCTTCTCTCTCTCTCCCCCTCCCCTTCGCTAACCGCGACCAGTGAGCTAACGTCTTGACCTTAAGGGCCTATCGCCCTCACCAAGGTTGTAATGAGGTCACCACCTCGGAGATGGAGAGAGAGAGAGAGCATTTTGAGCGAGGGAGAAGGGTGATTACATGGCCATGGTCATATCTTAAGGGCGTTAGGGCTGTGATGACCATTTCTACGTGGAGCAAGGGGGAGAGAGAGAGGAGATTTTTCATTTCTTTTTTTTTTTTTTTGAAAAAAATGGGTTACTTGGTAAATATTTTCGTTCACTGATTGATCTAAAACATTGCTCTCTTCTTCAATTCTTTTTGGGTAAAACCGTGTGGATATAATGGCAATGGACGTAACTAGACTAACATACGTTGGGATAACGGGAAAGTTCTCCTTTGCAAGATAGCCACTCACAGTACAATGACAACTTCTAACACTAAGAAAAAAAAACTTAAATTGACATTGGCCCCTCAATATTTGAATCCGACGATTTTAAACCACAAAAGCAGTTCTTGGACTGTGGGGTGACATCACCATGCGTATATATTCTTGTCGTTATGTAGCCAATTATGTCAAAACACACATGATTCACGACTCCGATAATTCTTGCTGTCCTTTTCTTTTCCTCTGCAGTGGATCTTGCATGATTTTTTTTTTTTTAATGGATCTTGCATGATTGGATCAACGAAGATTGCATCAAGATTTTGAAAAATCGATCTTAGAAAAAAGCGGCAATATAATCATAGCAAAGATTGCTGAATCCAGAGGGCGATTCAATCTGGTCATGATTGCAAATGCCAAGGGCAACGAGAGGGACGAATCCGAATGGAAGAAGGTCAAGAGGGAGCTATTCTCGCTACAACATCCTCAAAATCACTTCCTCATGATCCATCATCAAAGTGTATCCACGGTGATTTGATCGTTCTAAGATTATGTGTCAAATAAGTGCAAGCAAATATGCTTAATCAACAAAAGATTTAGATAGTTAAAACGATTAAATTCATTTGAACTCTCGATCAGAGACCAAATCTACTTTCTTCTGTCAATATATCTTAAGTTACTAATTTGTGTTGTTCGTAAGCCTTATTTATAAAGACCTACTTTCGTATTGATTGTCTACCTTCTAACTTTTTATTTTATTTTGTCCGACATGATGATTTTTAAACCTTGGTGACTGGCAAAATGGTTAGGAAACGAAATTGAAAGGGCGAGGTCTTTGTGTGTGTATCCAGGGCCTAATAAGTTATGTATTGATCTTATTAGATTTGTTATCATTCAAGTTTGAATATGCAAAATGAGAAAATGAGTGAACAAAAATTCTACTATATTGGTATTTACCAATGCGATTGAACTAGTCAACCTTCTAACAATCGGAAAAATATGGAATGAAGGGACAGGTGACCAGAAAAATCCGAATAAACTATCTAACCTTTAATGAACCAAGTGACAATGGCAAAAATGATGAGAGATATCGAACATATTTGTTGACTAATCTAGAGATTATATCATAGCCCATTTTATGAAGGGCCACTCAATATATTTGATAAAATTCATCCTTAGTCATTACCATAATTTTTAAGCAGTGTCAATTGCATACTTTTCATTTCATTCATTGACCTTTGATTATTGACACAGTTTGGCTATTCCAGTCTTTTCTTTTCTTTTCTTCTTTTTTTCTTATTATTTGAGAAGGAATTGTTAGAAAATGTGTTTCATGGAGTCATCTTTTCTGGTCTAAACCTTTAATCTATATCGATTACAAGTTGGCCACCAGGCTTTATATTCCATACAAAACCTGCAAATTCCAGGTTTGCACTTACAGCGGATAAAGAGGTTATCTATTTTTCACATGATCACAAATTCAATTCATGTCATATGAAACTTATAAAGGGTTCGTGTTGCCTTACCTAACTATAGCATGTCTTATATGAAAAGATTTCCCACTATTACAATAATAGGCTCGCCAATCTTGAATGTTCATGACGTAGGTGGTACGGAATAATTATGTCTTGAATCCAACATTCCATAATATGCACGAAACCCTTATATTAACCCCAAAAGGAGGTCTTTAGAGAGGTAGACGCTCCTCACCACATTTATTACTAATAAAGTAAATTTAATATCTAATGAACAAAAAAAAATTTTGTTAAGAGTGCTCCATTGGCACGGGTCAAAATCAATGCAAATACTATGAATTCCGATCAACACATTTAATTTTTGGCCAAAAATTGAAAATAAAACATATTATGACAAGGTAGCCCATCAGTAAATAAATATATACATTAATATATTGTCAAAGCATATAAAATGACCTTGATCATACCTTAAGAAACTCTTTAAAGTCATGATCTTGGTAAACTCATCTGAACAACGAAACGACATACATAATGCCGCGGTCTTTGTCACAGTTCTTTATCTTACAATTCTAAAAGTATCGCACAAATGAATATATTTGTCCAAACATCATGAAAATGAAGACTGAAAAGTCAATTATGGATAGAACCAGGGGTGAGCATGATCCTGGGCTACGGTCCAGTACTTAACTCAATAATTAACCAAGACAAGTGTTGATCCCCAATTTTGGAACCATGGACTGATCTTATTGAGACTAAGACCGCAGGACCGCTTCCAAGATCAATCCAGGACTGATCAATTATTCTTTTGTTTCACTTTTTGTATTCCTTAAAATGACAAACATACTCTTTCAATTTCCACATCAATCAATAATGCGATATTAAGAAACCAAACTATGAACCCCGATACATATCAAACATAAATATAAGATAAGATAACAAAAAAAAAAATCTCCATTTGCAATTGTTGAGCTATGTTTGTAAAGCGGCTAAGAGAGATAAGTGATTTCACTAGCTGGGTTGTGTTCGTGGGAGGCGAGTAAGGAGTGGCTAGAGGTGAGCAAGGCTGAGGTGAGCAAGCGAGAGTGAGGTCAGAGAAGATGGTTTCATTTATTTTGGTCAAATCAAAGCTAGATTTCTACTTGTAAATTACAGCAGAACCACATAAGAAAAAACAGAGACGAAGGCATTGAGATTTAAAGTAGTAAAAAATATATAACATATATGGCATAGGTCCAACTTGAACCAACCCTAAAGTTTCAAGACAGAGGATCAACTTACAATACATGGTCCAGGAGTCTAGAATTGAGGACCAACATAATATTCCTAGGGACAGAACCAAGACTAGTTAGGTTGGGCCGGCCAGGATCAAACCAAAGTTGACTTTGGACACCCTAGACCGATGCTCCCAGATATAACTAATAAAAGGGGAAACAAGAAAGGGATCTTCTTGGTGAGACGTGCACACCCCAGCATAGCCTTAATACCCGCCAATTCGTTCTCGTGGAGTCGGGTCTCGAATAGTGCTGACAATATTATTATACATTAACAAAAACATGACACCTGAAAATACTTCGAATTCAAGGGAGGTGAAGAATATCCTACAATATCCACTTATCTCTATCATTAAAAACAAGGAGGGGCCGTTGGTAATTCATGAATTTATCCATTTGTTTGACAAATCTTTGCATTTTCTTTCCTATTTGACTCTTGAATTATGTATTTATTTTTCCAGTTGTTCTTTCTACCAATTAAATGGATGGATGCACTGACTTGGCACACCACACAGAGTCGCGTTAGTATATGGGCGTCCATGTCCACGCAAAAATGAGCATGCTTTCCAACTCATTGCAGCTGTGGAACTTTGCAACACGAAAAAAAGGACAGAATGCGATGTGCTTTGTCTTCATCATTCCAATGAAACATAGAATTTGTAGTATAATCTATCTATGATATTAAAGTTTCAGAGCACAGATCAAGGGTTCAAATCCCAACAATTACTATCAACGTTCTCCGATAAGTTATCTTGGCTAGGCGTGCCGGTTATTCTCTAATGATGTGTTTTACAATCTATATTGCACTTAAAAGGATTCTCCTTACACGCAAGGGGAAGTGTTAAGGCATATGTTATTTTAACATTATTGTCCCTATCGCACAACTTCCTTCTTTAGAAAAACAGCTTGTCTAATATTTATATCAAAGCACAAAATCCATATATCCAGAATTCGACCGACAAAACCCAACCCGATTTCACGCGCCATCACCCTGCCTACTTTGCATCAATCGTCGGTGACACAGGTCACCCAATGAGCGGTTCGACACTAGCACCACATTAGCACAAGGTCCACGCCATGTCAGTTCCTATGTCAGCCGGGCATCAGCTCTCGGCTACTTGCGAACGTTGAGAGCCATTAAGTTCCTAACCCCATGCATCGTAACAAATGTTAATCACCATCGTTAACCAGTTGTTAATCTTTGATAGGATTAAACATTTATTCATGATTAGCAACTTCTGCACAATGAAGTTGTTCAATACATTTGCAGTTAGCAATCTTCACACACAAGCGCCAGTAACTAACAACTGAAATGTTTAGTCCGCTGATTTTTGTGCCTCACTTTTGTGAATCTGGAGAGCCCCCACTTCAATAATAACAAAAGATACTTAACTTGTTCATACATTTAGTCAAATCATGCCGTCATTAGTAAATATAAGGTTGGGCGTTCAGACGAGGTCTACGCAACGGATCAGAGGCAGATCTTTTTTCAATTTGAGGAGAGTCGAAAGTCTAAAGGGGGTGCCTCTTGTCGGCATCAATTGGGACTGCTTACCGAGCGAGGTTATTTCTACTGCTCATCAGATGTGACCTTGATCTCGCGCTTGAAAGATATAAGTACATACAAAAATAGAAGGAAGGAAATTGTTTTGGCAACCACGCGTCTTGCTCCCTTCAAACTATTAACGAGGAAAATGATACTTAATACATTTGAAAGAGACCATGAATTGTCCACTTAGTAATAAGCTCTATTCTGTATGAACGCCGATTCAATTATGAAATTGTCAATTTTGGCCAATTTGATCCTAAGCTTTTTGCATGAAACTTTAACATGTCCTTCCAATTAATTTTCATTAGAAATATCTTAGATTGAGGTGCTTCAATGTAAGGACCCACCAAAGTAGTGTCACACTGTAAGCGGTTTCGGCAAAAATTAGTCAAAAAGACTTGATTGAAATTTCGAAAGCAGATATTTAGAACTAAATTGACAAAATTTAAAAATTTAAAACTAAATTAACATCCGTATAATAAATTTAGAGTTAATATGACAAATTTCTAATAATTATATAGATTTTAAATCCACGTAATTGATTTCACTTTATTTCCAAGTATTGACAACATTGAGATAACTAGCTTTTGTGAACAATTTGAGTCAAGTAATATCACTTGCAGAATCTGATTTCATCTAAACTCTTGAATTACTCGGACTGAACTCCAACTTCACGTGAAGTGTGAATGGCCTCGACCTGTTAACAAGTGCGTTTCCACATCAGTCAACGAGTCGAGGTCGATTTACTAATCCACCTCTAATCCGATGGCCCAAATTGATTAGCAAGCACCGTATCTATTTCTCTGTGAGATATACATAAAATCATCGTTGACTAGTTCAAACCGGATTTGGTATAAAAAATTTAGGAAGTTAAACTGGGAAAATATTAATTTAATATTAAATTAAATATTTACGCATAGTAGGCTCAAGATGAAAGAGAAATCATGACTGAATGGAGAGAAGGCACTTCAGAATTCTCTCCTTCCGTCTAGGTCAACCAACCACCAGCTCACCATCTGCAGAATCCTTTCCTTGTTCTTTGGCCCCGTATACTCCGGGAGGCCTCTTGTCTCTTCTTATGTTCTTTCATACCTCGCGCCGCCCCCCCAAGACAGAAGCAAGCTGTGAGAGAGAAAGAGAAGAGAGAGAGAGAGAGAGAGACAAATGGAATCGCTCGATGATACTGAAGCAACTCCTGAGAGGCCAAGCGCACATATGGAAGCACATGTTCGCATTCGTCGACTCGATGGCGCTGAAAATGCGGTCGAGCTCCGAATACCTGACATCATCCACTCTTATGGTGGCGGGCCTGTCACCCTAGTCCAGATAGCCTCTTCGCATTCCCTCCCCATCCCCCTGAACCACATACCTCGCACGCATCATGAGACTCTTGTCCGCAAGAACATCTTTTCCGCGCATCGTCGCCA
The DNA here is from genome assembly GCF_016545825.1 of Eucalyptus grandis. Taxonomy (NCBI): domain Eukaryota; kingdom Viridiplantae; phylum Streptophyta; class Magnoliopsida; order Myrtales; family Myrtaceae; genus Eucalyptus; species Eucalyptus grandis. Next base: position 11,544,585 of record NC_052622.1, on the reverse strand, counting down.
ACCCGACGGCAGCCAGGAGAGAGTCAATGAGATGCTTCTACAGCTCAACCAATCATCTAGATGGCTCCTTCAGGGACCCGGGTCTGGAGAACAGCTCTGCACCGATGGTGCTGATGGAAGACCACCAGTGGCTGATGTCCCCGTGGCATTGCCTCGGCGACGGTCCAGACCGGTGGGTCGCATTTTAAGATAGCTCACGGCCGCAAGATTTTGGGACTTCGCATCAGAGAATCCCGAGTTCAACCACTTGTTCAACGATGGGATGGCGTGTACGAGCAAGATCTTGGTCAAGGCTATTGTGGAAGGGTATAAGCATGGTTTTGAGAGCATTGGATCTTTGGTTGATGTCGGCGGGGGGACCGGGGGGGCAGTGGCCGAGATCATTAAGTCGTATCCACACATTCAGGGGATTAATTTCGATCTGCCTCACGTCGTTGCGACGGCGCCGGCGCACGCTGGAGTCACTCATGTTGGAGGAGACATGTTTGAGACCATACCACATGCTGATGCAGTTTTCATGAAGGTGAGTTTTATTGTCAAAGAAATTGTCAATCTGTTTTATGGAAAAACATTTTTGGGAAACATTTTCCTATTTTCTGGTATTGGGCTGGGTTTAGAAAATTAGTCAATGCATAATGTTTTCCTACCAAAAGTTAAACTCAGAAAATAATTTCTTCTAAAAAAAAAACTAGAAAGTGCTTTTCAAAAATATAACTAAATATCAGTATTTGAACATGAAAACTCTATACAGCTTAAGCATGGTAACCTCTTGGTTCCCAGCATTTAGATAAATAGAACAGAGTAATCCCACAAAATCTCACACAATATTACAGTTGAAAGTCAAGCTTAAGATTTTGTGTCTTCCTCGGCTAGCCCTCTAGCCACGAAGATAGCCAACGAGCTTGGGCCACTCAAATCAGGTGCTTGCGGCCTTTAGCGGCAAGGCTTGAGCGTCACTAGATTGGGCAAACTCGTGACTTATTGTGCAAGGCTCGGAAGCCACCAAATTGGGTGAGCTCTACAACCCAGGCCAGCAAGACTTGAGCCGCCTGTGACTTGTCACTAGCCCATTATTGTGGTCGGCAACTAGCCAAAGAAGAAGCAAAAAGGAAAAATGAAAAGAAAAAGTATAAAATAAAAATAATTTTTAAAAATACGATTTTTTGATAATTTTCCTATCAGATCTTTCTTATCAAATGAAGGAAAATATTTTCCAAGTCTTCACGCTCATCCATATATTGGAAATAAATTCTCTTTTTCCAGTAAATGACATTGTAAAAATTAGCAAAAATGATATGTTTTCTATGAAACAAACAAATCCAAAATACACATGGTAATTAATTTGTGGTTATGCATTTTTCCTATGCCACGTGATTAAATTTTCATTTTTGTCCTTTTGATGTGTGTTCTTTTCTGTTGGAATCCTTTGATGCGTTAAAAGGATTGAAATTCTTGACAACCGGTAATAATTCTGTTTGAGTGATACTGCAATCAAGGGAAACTTTATTTTTAGAGTTCACACGTATCCTATGGGGACAAGTCTATTTGGATGATTAATTGCGTAGACATCGTAACGAGACTCTCATTAATAAAAGTTTATGAACCACATAATAACTTCCCGGTCAATGTGCATCTTTTCATTTTATTTTTTATTTTATTTTTTTGATCGGTTTATCTTTTCATTTTGTGAAGTGCATATTTGGCTCTTCAATTGGCACTGGCCCGGGCAAGCAGAATGAGTTTAATGTGTTGAGTTACACATGCCCGCCAGCTACTCCGGACCTTTTTCGACCCTTTCTAGTGAGTGATGTGCAATCAACCCGTCGCATCGTCACCGACCTCCTCTTCGACCACCCCTATCTACATCCTCTTTTCTAAAGTGATAAAAAATCAATCCGTCGCATCGTCAACAACCCTCCGACCACTCACATCTACATCCTTTCTCTCTCCCCCGCGTCTCAATCTCCTTTATCGTGACCTAGGCAACCATTGTCGCAACCGCAAAGTGCCATCGCCCTTGCCTCATGAGATCTTAGATCTGAGGTCGTTAAGGTCATGACCAGGTCACCACCAGAATTAGAGAGACCGGGATAGAGAGAGAGCGCGTCTCAAGCTGGGAGTGGGGCAATGATACGGGCGGTGATGACATCTGAGACCTTAGGGCAGTGATGATGATTCAGCAAAGAAATTACACAATGAACAAACTCATCGAGGATAGTTTAAAAAATAAATAAATAAACCATGATTCACGACTCCAATAATTCTCTTTCTTTTACAGTGATCATGCATGATTGGGGCAACTAAGATTATGTCAAGATACTTCAAAAATTGCAGAGAAGCAATCCCAGAAAGGAATGGCAAGGTGATTATAGCAGAGGTTGTGCTGAAACCAGAGGGTGATGGCATGTTCGATGAGATCGGACTAGTGTTCGATCTGCCCATGATTGCACACAGCTCGGGGGTAAGGGAGAGGGACGAACTCGAATGGAAGAAGATCTTGGAGGAAGGAGGGTTTCCTCGCTACAACATTATCAAAACCCCTTCCATGTTGTCCATCATTGAAGCCTATCCACTGGTGATTTGGTCACCAAAATTATAAATGTCAATTAAATACGAGTCGTGTGATTGATCTGAAAGATCGAGATAAACAACCAAACCCACTCGAGCTCTATCCGTGATATAAGTTGTTTGTGGTCATCTACATAAGGCTACTTTCGTGTTGATCACATGTTTCCTAGCTCTTCTGTACTGTATATATTATATGGCCGACATAACGAGTTTTCGTGTTAATAAGTCATTGAAACTGTGGTTTTCTCTGACTCTTGCACTTTTCATGTACTTAGAGGGCAAAAGATTTACTTTGACATTAAAGATGTGTGTTGTAGTTCATCTAAATTGGTTACCAAACTCATCAACAGCGGAATCGATCTAAAGAACTTGTACATCTACATATTTGAATTTTGAGTCATTTAAACCACATTCATACGATCAGCATTTTAGTGTGTCCGTGTACTTTTCTAAGTTTTACGACGTATCCTGTCTTATCTATCTTATACCATCTTATACATAAGATTTATCTCATGTAATCCAAGGCCAATCTAAAGAAGTCCCAGTGTCAGTCCTAATTTATGATGATTTAATGTATGTTGCATATTAATTTATCTAATATCTCAACCTATAGATGTTTCAGTGCAATTGAGCATTGAGAACAAGTGTGTCTACACTGTTAAACCTACTAAGCACTATCTTTGACCTGACCTGCATAGTCTATCTTAATCAGTAATGGATCCATGTCTTACGTATAGATGAGCTCGCTGTTTTAGTGTAACTGGTGGTTAGATCTAAGAGTCGATCTAAGCTTGTGCATGAGAGCCACTGCGACAAATTTGTGATAAAATTCAAGAAGCGAATGTACAAGGTTTTGGCCAGACAACCCAACAAAATAAGGACGAGTCCAAGAAAATAAAAGCTAAAAGTTTGTGTGTTTATTGTCCATGTATCAATTCGGATTGGATGCTACAAATGCAAACAGAAATTGAAAATTTTTGGGTTTATTGTCCTGTTTTAGCTTCCATTCTTGTTATGTATGGAAAGATAGAAAATAAAATGACCACAATTTTGGGTATTCACTTAATCTTGTTAGGTATAGGTGTTTTTCTTCAGTATTCAAGGCTCTTATTGGAGGCGTATATGATACCTGGGCTCCGAGAGGGGAGATGTAAGATTTCTTTCTAACAATAACAGGTACAAATATTAAATCGAGGTACCCATTCTATGATAATTTTTAACAACTTACCCTCTTTCTTTGTGCCTTTAGTGGGCCTAGTATTTCCGGCAATTGCAATGGCTTCTTTATCTCTTCATGTTCAAAAAAACAAGATTTTTTAGATTTGATAGGTGCAAATCTATCTTCTTCTTCTTTTTTGTAGTAGGCGATTCACTACCGAAGCGAAGAAAAGGCTGGATCAAGAAAAGGAGGTACTACAAGCCTCTGCCCCACGCATCTAAGCAGCTCGCGTGGTTCACCGATTCCACCGACTAGACCCTTAGAGTGATTCAGTCGATAATGTCAATTCAAAATATACTTTACACTAGTGAAAATGGGAAACCTTTGTGATGAGCTCATCTCAATCTCTATTACCACTATCATGTACATCTCCGTTGGAAGAATGTTGCACTTGGCTATATTTGTTCAAGTCATAGGTTATGTTTGTTTTATGAAGAATAAATTATTTGGAAATTATTTTCCTTAAAACGATTAAGCTTATATCATTTATAAAAATAAATGAACAAATAATACTTTTTCATCTCTGTAAATGTTTAGATATAACCATTAAAACATAACGATAACATCTTCAATTGACTAATTATTTTAAGCGATATAAACGATCATTTTTAAGAAAATATTTTTCAAACCATTCATTTTCCACTCTAAATAAAACAAAACTGAATGTAGAAATTATATATTACAATCAATGCAGTGAAAAATTATTTAATTAGTCATCATTGACCACGGCTATATTTTTTTTCCTCCTTTTTCTGGTGGATCTTTTGCACAATGAAGATTGTTTGATGATATTGAAAAACTACTTGAAAGCTATGAGCCTCGCGTTTTATTCTTAAGCATACATGTGAGCACTTATATATTTAGGGTACATGAAAGCGAGTTCTATGTTTTCCTAGCGTCCTAAATTCTCACATCTTATGAAGCACATCCTCTTCTTGATTAAGTGATCAATGACTTGGATTTGAATACAGCAAATTTTATGTCCAAATCACAACATCTTCCAATCTATCAATCTGGGAATCACGCATGGTCACCTTATGGAAGGATTTACTCAATATATGCAAAGCTAAAAAGTTAGGTATTTCATATTATCACAAAAATTAAAAGATCACATCAATTTGCAACTGTGAGTGCATACACATGGCATTCGCAAGCCAAAGTTTATAATGGAATGTAGGATTAGTCCCTTCGAGAATTTATGACTCACTGCATGTTGTTGCTGTCACAGTAAATCAAAAACTATTATGCTAGTAAAGCCCATAATATATATATATATATTCCTCTGATTAGAATTCTAATTGAAAAGCCACAAATATAGGGCACGATCCCCATTTAATAGTTAAGTATACGAGCGGATGATGTCTATATTCATAATGATCACGTCACGGAGTAAAAAGGTTCAGCAATTCATTTCACGGTATGTTCTTTTCACGGTTGAGCAACAAAGATTGCGTCATGGTCCTATGGAATTGCAGAAGAGTGTTGCCGAATGAAGATGTGAAGGTGATCATCGTGGACGCGTGCTGGGGCTAGAAGGGAACGGGACCGGTGTGATGAAATGAACATGGTGCTCAATATGCTCATGGCCATGATGGCGACGAGAGCACCGGAAAGGAGAGGGACCAATGAGAAGGAAGAGAGTGTCGTGGAAGGAGTTTTCCTCAACAATATCATTGCGCCGTCTCGGCGTTTGCCTCGATGTAGAAGAACTCACTCTTGAAGAATATTCCAGTGAATCATCCGTGCGTCGGATACTACAGAAACCGAAATGCCTGTAGAGCCTAAGGACTTTGAAGGGGCTAGTGAGTTCTAAATAACCTGTATTTTATTGTAACTATGTTATAGTCCGTGAAATATGATTATGCCATTCCTTTCTTATTCAAAATTTATGTATATTACCGTTTATCTTTCTTATGAGAAATTATTGGGTGATAATTTTTAATTTACTGTAAGAATGACAGTCTATTTTACAGCAATAATAAATCATTATTAATTATTGTGGAGTCTACTCTTTTAAAGACTTATGACTCACATCAAGCTGTTATTCTTACATTAACTCAAAAACTGTTATGCTAGCAAAGTCTCTTCCTATTCAACGAGGCCTACTTCGCATCACTAAATTATTTTCATTGTGCACGATACCTTTAATTTGAAGGATTTGTATCCTAATTAAATATCAATTAGTTAAAATTATAAAGGCAACACATTTCAAGAAAGAAACAAATTAACCCTCGATATTAATCCAAAGAAGAACCACTTTTAATTTTTAAATGCGAGATGATATTTCCTCCGACATCAGGTCTTCCTCAATACTAATAGATCGAAGATGAAGAAATTATTTGACATGAAGAACAAGAATTCTCCATTGGGGATTATTCAGATATTGTTTTATCTCAAGAACATAGGTCGTTTTCTTCAGTGTGGTTTTGATTTAGGAAAATCAAATGTATAGAAGCCTATAAGATCAGGTAGCACAGTGTGTAAGGTTTGTGTTCCTTTTGTTCCATACCACTTGTAAGGTATGCGGCAGCATTATATGACAACAACACGAGAAAATTGTAATAAACAACTAAAGACACATCACATATATAACATTCAAAATATTGTCTCACTTTCACACAAATATTACACATAACTTCTCTCACCACACTCAAAAAGTCAAAGCAAACTAGTTAATGCAAGCACACACTCAACTATTGTATCTTCCCCTCCTCGATCACGGTAGAATAACTCGCTCACACAGAGCTACTTTTTCTATCGCTGCATTGCCTTTCTTACTTTGAAACTCACCTTTAGCATACAGTGACTTGCTTTTTAAAACCTTCATACTGTAAGCCTTATTTATAGGTGAAGTTTCACCGCCTCTGAAGTCCAATAGCCGACTTCTAATGTGAAAGGAGAACTGCCGTAGTTGGCGCCCTCATGGAGGACACCTTTTTACTCCAGGTGTTGTTGCGCTCATCTCTAGACCAACGGCTTGCATGTTGAAATGTGTCAGCTGTCTTCAATGTTTGGAGTCGGTAATCTTATTTTTTTACCAGTTGGTTAAGACCAAAGTCCAATTTGGACTTTTCTAGCTTTCCCATATTAGGTGTTGTCTCCAACACAGAGAGCTTTACACTCCCTTGTTTGGTATTCCTGTTCGGTGCCTCAAAAAGATTTCAACCGGTTCATATAAGACTAAATATAAACTCAACTTGGTGATCCCGATCTATTATTATCAAATAAAACATGCATAATTCGATTGATTTGGCGGAAATAAAGGATTAACATTCCTCCAGCCATTGATAAAAATCTGCAAATACGAAAAGTCCCAAAACCTGGAACAGATGCACGAAGCATGATCGGATCTGCAAACATAGAATCATGAGATCTTTCCCATTTCTTTACATTGCCGACGTCTTCCATCAAGACAGTTGTGGTAACATATTTGGAAAGTATCACATAATAAACGTGGGGTAATAAATCGAAATTAATTGGGAAAATGAAATTGGGGTCTACAAATATGGAATCACCAGATCTTTTATGTTTTTATGTTGCCAATTGCGACCTACCCTTCAGAAAAGAATAGATTTAGGGTATTGCCTAAAGATCAGGGCATATGGTCCATGATTAGCACCAGCTCTCAAGCCCATTATCCCGCACGACATTGAGAGATATTCATAAGAATCTTATAACAAAGAGTCCCACTTCTGCCATTAGGCTAAAGAGAAACCAAGGAAAACATGGGAGTGTACTCCTCACTTCCTAATCTAAGGTCAGACTTAATTACACTAATTAACTAATTAGTGCCCTTTCATTACTAATCTTGTTCATTTTAGAAAGAAATTTTGTCGGGCAGTTTCTGGGATTAATGACCAATCCATTAACACGGAAGTGATCATGTATGCAATTATTAAAATAAACCAGGATGATTTGTAATACCAGAACAGAAATCATTTTCTGGCCGAAATTGATTTCAATTTATATTCCATAGATAAGTTTCCGAAAAGAAACGCGTTTGACAAGAGATGTAATTTTCTATTTCTAAAATAAAAATTCATTTGATAATATAATAAAATTTCTATTTCTAGAGCGGCAATGAGGCATCTCGTGGCCGAGTCCAACGCCCGACGACCAACGTTCGGTGTCCGGTGATGGAGCGGGCGACCGTCCGAAGTCCGACATTCGGCATTCAACACGGAGTCCAACATTTGGCATCTCGGCGTTGAGTTCGACGACGGCACGGGGAGGCCGAAGTCCGAAGTCTAGCGACCAACAACCGGCGTCCAACATTTGGAGTTCGACATCCGAAGTCCCAGGCGGGTGGCCGCTGGCCAAAAAGTCTAGCGGCGGGTGGCCGCGGGCCGAGTCTGGCGTGGGCGGCGGCGGATCCAGCCGGTCGTTGGCGAACATCCGACGGCCGGTGGTGAGCGATGGACGGTTGGTGGCGGACAGCCGAAGTGGTTGGCGGTGAGCTCCGGCATCCAACGACAGTGATGAGCAGCTCAACGACTCGTGGCGCCCAACATCCGGGCGACTAGCGATCGCAATGGGCGACCGAGTTCGACTACTGGCACACGCTCACGCTCAATGGCCGGTGGCTAAGGCGATGAGGCTAAGGCCGAGGCGGCAAGCCAATGGCGGGCGGCCGAAACCGACGGCAAGCATCCGGCATCCCATGGGCGGCAAGTGAGCAATGAGCAATGAAGAGAGCTGAAAATGAGGAAAATTTTGATTTCTCATTTTTATTCCAAAAAAATAGAAAAAGCTAAAAAGTTTTAACTTCTTATTTCTATTTCCAAATCTATTTCTCGGAATAGAAATCTATTCCATAAATAGAAAATGAAATTGCATTACTAAAAGAAATTTATGTTCCAAACATGTTAATGTGGAACGTAGTACCAGAGAAATGTAGAAACAAAAATTTTATTATGCTTTTAGAGCCAATGAAAGCATTTAAAATAAATTGCATGGAAGAGCAAATATTTAACATTAAGGAAAATATAAACACCGATCTTAACTAGACTAAAGGATCAAAACAGCAAAATCATGTGTGAAGAAGAGTAATTGTCTTTGAAGATAATTAAAATTATAAGGCAGAGTCCTAAAGGCTTACTCAATTTTGGCACACTTTAAAGTTAAGAAACTTCCATTTTTTTAAGAAAATAGCTCAGAAATTTTGTTTTTTAAAATTTAAAAATTTTGACTTTTTTCGACATTTTTTTTCTAATTTTTCTAATTTTTATTATTATTTAAAAAAATCAAAATTTCGACATTTTTCTGAAATTTTTTAATTTTTTATTTTCTTTGAAAGTTTTGAATTTTCGGAAATTTTTGATTTTTTTTATTTTTCAAATTTTTAATTTATATTAGGAAAAGGGGGTCCCGACTGCAAACCTGTCCGGCCCATTGACCCAACGATGAGCTAGACCACCCAATTGATTAAAGAGAAAACATTTTAAAAATAATTTTATTTTTTAAAAAATTAATGATTTTCGTAATTTCTTTTATTTCCACCATTTTGTCTTTTCCTATTTTGTCTTTTTCCACTGTACCTTTTCCTCCCGCACTCCTTCCCCTGAAGCAAACTTTTGCTTTCTTTTCCATATTTTGTTTTGCTTTTTAACTTTTTCTGTATTTTTCTTTTTTCTTTATTTTTCATTTGTGTCAGTTTTCCCTATGGTCTTCTTCCCCACATATTTTTTGTCCTCCCGTGCATCTTCTTTCTCCCCGACGCCTCCTTGCATGTCTCCCCGAAACTTCACGTAGACAACAACACCGGCATAGCAACCACAAATTCTTCCATCACAGGAACCACCACTATCTACCGGTTCTCCACTCCGACCGGCGAACACGACCACCATCGTCACTAACTTCGACACCAAACCATTTTCGAGCACAAAAATTCTTCGGCTCAAGAATACACGATTGCCCCAAGAAAATCACATGAAATCGCAATGGAAACATAAAAGATAGGCATGGTCCGACGTTTGGAGATCTTTGACACAAAACAAAACAAAAACATCATAAACAAAAAGTAAGGTGATGCAGCTGGAGCTCGCACGACCGGATGGCCACGTAGTTGCCTCGTGTAACCGAAAGAGAGCACACACAAAGTGCCAAGTGGACTTACTGTTCAATGCAGACAGGGCCATAACGACGGGCGCACCCTGACAGGCTAATTAACGACTCTGCAGATCGCACCTTCGGGCTCACACTCTCTCTCTCTCTCTCTCTCTCTCTCCTAGACTCTCACCAAAGAGTCCCCCCTTTTCACAAATGAGTGAGTCGCTCACTTTTAAGGGCACCTATAAAAGGTGCATATTCTACCGCCAATGCCTGCCGCCTGCACGTTTCACCAACAAATCACGCCACCTCCGCCGCTCACGATCCCATATTTTCGTTGCTGCTGTCCTCTCCTCCTCTTTTCTACAGGCATACGGGTTGGTTTGAAGGAAGAAGATTAAGCCGTGGATGGGCCGGGCCAAAGGGAAGGGAAGGCCGGCCAAGCTTCAACTGTGCGAAAAGGGAGAAAGGGGAAAAAGAAATGGCTCGGCCACGTAGGTGGAAGAAGGAGGGGGCGGGTCGGGCTAAGATTGATCTAACCCAACCCTCGACCTCAAGGTGCAATTTTTTTAAAATTAAATTTAATACTAGTGATAGCTTATGCAAATGCTCCTAATGTCTACCCATAATAGATTTTTAATGAAAACATACACTATGCATTTTAATGAAAGTTATTTATTTTACTTCTACTACTTTCCTCTCTTTTTTATCACTAATTCCACTTTGTATACACAAGTCCTAAATAAAATGGTAAAATTTAGGTGTTAATAGTTGCCCTCTTTGAATGTAGTCTCGCAGAGGTTGCATTTAAAGATAAAAGACATAAATTATTCCAACAAGAGAGAGAGAGAGAGACCTTGTGGGGTACATAGCACGCATCAAGTCAACAGGAAAGGACTCGAGGCTATGGAAGCACGTGGTATGATAAGAGGAAGAAATGACGACCCCAAGGCCAGGCACACCGTGTCACAAAAGAAAACTCAGGTTATGTAAGCATGCGGTGTTACAGAAGAAAGAGAGACTCCGCTACAAAGCACAATGTGTCATAGGAAGACAAAGAGATCCTGGACTATAGAAGCACGCCATGTCATAAGAAAAAAATAAACTCCGGCTACAGAAGCACGCTCGTGTCATAGGAAGAAAGAGAGACCCCACACTATAGAAGTATGCCATGTCATAAGAAGAAGACAGAAATGAGGTCTCACCGTATAACAATAGGTTTTCACTGTTGAAATACATGATTTAAGGAAAACCCATAACCTTTGTAGATGACATGCTTTAAGGTTGACTCACTGAACCTTGGAGATGACACGGTTTAAGGCTGACCATGAAATTTTATGGTTTTTAGGAAATACCTACTAACACCTTTGAAACCGCATGGGTTCACTAGGGGAAACTCTATCAAACTCAGCTTGAGCAAATGTCATTAGGGGAAGCATAAAGAAATGTATCAACAATATTGCAGCATTAATTGAGCTGAGCTAATCAAGCTAAGTTCAACTACTTGAAAACATTCAATATCGATCAGCATCACATGGCGCAAATTATCATCTTGCTCAGGGATGTATCATTAATCATCAAATTCTCTATGAGACAAGTTATTATCAAAACAATTTTTACTTGTGAAAAAGGCTTATTAAGCATGCCAAGCCAGAGCTTTTAGTCAGAAAGGGCTTCTCACATACTTTTGAGAAAATGACTATTTGACCACATCCATTCGTGTGCTTAAGTAACTAGCTGATGAGGGATCTTATATAAACCTGTATGTCAAAGGTTTTCGAAACATTTGCGATGAGCACACTCCATTGATCAAAAAGGTCTTTTGAAAAGACCACGATATAGGTTTAGTCATGGGATTACACAAGGGACTATTGTTTTGGGGCCAACTAAGAAACATTTGTTGCTATCTTCATTGGCTTTACAAATCAAGAACCCGAGGATAAGACAAGAGAATTGCTTTCCACTCCTTTTCAAGGGTAGCTTTCTTTATGGTATTTCCATTTCCACCAAACAATCCCAATCAGAAGAGATCAAGAGGGTTGTAATTTTAGATCGAGAGAGGGTCCAAAGGTCTAAAATTCTTTTCAAGAGGGTTTTTAAGAGTTGATAATCATCATGGCATAGTGACCATGTACCACCTTTCGAAATCACTTGGCTTTTGAAATACAGCACGTGTCGAAAGTCCCTTGGCTAATCATTTTCCGCATGGAGCTTGTCGGCTCATTTCTCAATTTCTTTTGCACTTGCAATGATTTTTATTATGCAAGCATTTGACTTTGATAACTTTTTCTTTCACATAAGATGCAGCCTTTTTGGGGCCTTACTTTTTAATAGGCACACTACTTTTTCATACCTTTTAATTTTGTCGAACTTTTTACTCTTTGAACTTTTGGAGTTCTTATGACTTTCAAGATGCTTTTCATGTTTTCGTAAATGTCAATTGTGTATAGTGTCAATCCTTATGCCTGCCCAGTGAAGGGAGATGATCACCGCCTGGCTTTCTTAGAATGAACAATCAAGCCCGACTGGTTTAAGCAATAGGTGTCAGTGTTTGGGTAAAGAAGGAAATGCTTTTCTTCACCTTGGGATGAGTCAAGATCCAATGAGAATTCTCTAAAGCTATCACAAGAAGATTGATGCAAGTGAAAATAATTGAATCTTTCTCAATCTTTTGCTCACATTTCAACCGTAACCTTCATGTTGGCCCAATGTAAGGTTGTTCTTGACTAGGTATTTTGAATCATTGATCCAAAAAGAATAACCCACAAACGAGAAAACAATTTTGAGATAAAAGGATGTTCAAAAAGCTCAGAAAGTTTTTTTTCTTTTTTCAATCATTCATTTTTGTGTTTGTTTCTTGGAAAGTGCTAAAGATTCTTTTTCTAATGGAAATGCTCCATTTTTTTCATTTAATTTTGAGAAGAAGGGTACTTACCTGAGGTATGGCAACCGTAAATCCTGTAAAGAATGTGAAAGAATAGGTTAGTATGTAAAAATTTTAGGATTGAAATGTTGGAAAACGATACATTATTACCCTTCATTCACTTTTATCCTTTGGGTGCCAACATTTCTTGAATTCACCCGTGGGATATTTAGTATCCTCGACATTACCCTTAACTTGCATTTGCCTTTTAAGTGTTTGATGTTTTCATATTAAAGGAAAAGAGATTCATGTCAGAGACGTTATCAAAATGAGCAATTGGAATCAACACAATTTACCCTCACATGTTTTCATTCTTCAAGTAATGCACTTGCCTAAAGTGGCTAAGATTGATTGAAAAATAGCTATATAGCTCCCGATTTTATTTATGAAAAGCACTTTATTATATACAACATTCACAAAGTTCAATTCCTATTTTTCAAATGCTCTTTTCGGAAGAGACGTTTAATTGACAAGGAGCTTGAAAATTTAAATATGGATCATTAGATGTTCTTTTTCAAGATCTTTGCTTAAAAAAGGAGAGGACGTTCTTGTTTCCACATTTGAGGGATATTGTTCTTTAGATGCTTTTGCTCATTTATTCTGTTAAAAGAAAAGATTTGATATGTTATTTCCTGCTTGATCGGGAATCATTTAAGAACTATACACATCCCTTTACGCTAAAAATGAACAGTCAAGTCTTAGCATAATTCCCTGGTAGAAGGCACTGCTTCTACAGTCAAAGTGTACTTTTCCCCATTTATCACTCCTGTGAGAAAAGGGGATGAAACGGTTATTTCCATACTTAATTAGGTTCAATTGAGGAATGATACATCATTTTTGATAAATTTGACAATGTTGTCCCGGCACGCTCATTGGTGGGGGAAGGAGAGATTTTTTTAAGTCAAACGTTAAGCTCCCCCCACTTTATTTGACAAACCTTTGTTTTGTTCGGAGTCTGTCCTATGCCAAAGAAAAGATGTCATTTCTTTATGCTAAAGAGAATCAAGTTTATGAACGAAATACATTCTTTTTCCAAAGTCGTGATCAAACATCCCAAGTGTATCTCTTATGGAGGAAGGGATAATATTGCCCCTTGTTTCATTTGAATCTTTCATTGTTTAAGATGAACAGGACTTAATAATGCTCCATCGCATTTGTTGGAACGTTACAAAACTTGGTACTCTTGATGTCTCCTTGACAATAGAAAAGAAAGTCATGTCAAAACGATATCAGAAATCGATAATTGGAATCGATACAGTTTTACTCTTTCCTTCGAATTTGCCTTTTTGGATGCTTGGCAACTCTTCATTTGTCTCATCATGCAAGTGAACGAGATCAATGGGCTATTTTGGCACCTAAGGCATTTGCCTCATTTCCTTGCGATAAAGCATATAACAAAGTAGCATTTTGTGACATGAATCTCAAAGTTGATTGCAGAAAGTTCTTGCAGCCAAATGTTCAAATGCTTTAATTGCCAAAATGTGCAAGAGCCCCAGTGCTAGCCTTTTAGTAACATATGATCCGACTCTTAATAAAGCTTGTAAAAAATCTGGTGATGCACATGCCCAACCTCCAAATAAAGAAACTTAGAATGGAATTCAACTTCGTTTTGCCTCAATGGAAGATTGGCGCTGACGAAGCTCGACGCATGCTTGGGGCACTTTGAGTTCTCATCAGGAATGGGCTTTTAGTTTCGTAATCGAAGAATGCAACGGCAGGGATACAGTGAGGAGACTAGAAAGGTAACGCAGGTAATCGAGCTGAAGACCGCTGCAAAGCATATGAAAGATAGGTTTCCACTGAGTTGATGAAATGGAAGCCCCTGGTAAGTGAACAACTAACATCTTCTAGAAACTCTTGCAACAACTCAGGAGACAACCTCGCTGTCATTCTTCATACCTATCTCTCTTTTTTTGTCTTTTAGCATTCACGATTTCTTCAGTTAACCGAAGCATCCCTCCTAGTTTCCTTGCGACTGTAGGCAGTCCTTTTCAAAGAGAGGACATGGCCCATTGCTTCTGCCTAGAATGAAGCTCAGCACCTAGATTTGTTTCTTTAGTGACTCAATAACCTTCTCCGAAGTTCTTCGTATGCTTTTGCCATTATGATCTGATCACGCATAATCTTTAATGCAGATTCGTAATTAAGATTCTCATATTCTCTTCTCCATATGCCCTTTTTTTTTCACAGTGGTCTTGATATTTTGGACCTTTCTTTTGTTGCTTCAACTAGTTGGTCATTTTCTCTGTTTTGTTGGATGAACTCTGAAGTTCAGAGGACCCTCCTTCCTAGCACATCATCCGATGCTTGAGTTTTCAAAGACCTACACTTTGTCCTTTAGAAGATGTGATTGGCAATCTTAGATGATCCCTTTATTTTACCTATTTAACAAAAATGGATGAACGAATCAGTTGTTATACCAAAAGTCCCTACAAGAACAATTACAACCTACCATCTCAAAGTATCATTTATGGACCAACTCGAGAAAGCGACTAAGTGAAGAGATGAAATTTTACGCAAGTTCTTCTTAAAACTCTTTTTCAAAACATTTCCGAAGCTAAGGTATAAAGCTAAGCTCCAAGGGTCCATTTGAAATACTTGAAGGGTTTTATAAAGAATGATGTTTTTATGAAATCGAATTTAATTACTCAAAATGCCAGTTGCATGATTCATAAAAGTGCCGATTGGCCCCGCATGCAAAACTCAAAACTGAAAATATCATTACTACCAAGAATAAAGACAATGATATCATACAAAACACGCTTGTATATATGAGCGTATAAACCATTCTCATCCTAATTCTAATGTCAACTTCTTGGCATGATCAAGTGAGCAAGTTCAAGTGTCATCATGCATGACCTATGAAAAGAAGACAATGTTAGTGTGTGAAATGAAAAAATTGATCTTTCAATGAGGTCACTTATTACAGCAAAATCGAGATGACAATACATGCCCCATAGTCCCTATTATGGGATTTTTTGTATTTCACTAAGATTTGTCATAAGAAAAGGGGCATCTTTAAAAGATCGATTGGTGGCTATCGATCCCGAATGTCCATTCTATTCCAAAAGTTTCAATGCAAAAGTGGCATTGATTTTTGAAAGATTGATTTGTGATTTTACCTAGAAAAATGAGATGACTTTTATTTTGAGAAATCCATACACAAAATATTATCTTAATTCCAATCCCAGAAATGTAAGAAAAAAGAATTTGATCGAAAATATGATCTCAATTTTTGTGCCCAAATATAATTTTGACTTGAAAGAATTTCTAAACAAAAAGTGGTTTTGAGCCCATAATTGAAAATTTAGACAAAGTCATATGTTAAGTGGGGCTAGATCGATAGGCTTGAAATTTATATTCAAGGTTCATTATCAAGAGTGCTTGCCAATTTTTTTATTATAACCCTACATCATCGAGGGCATTCAATTGATTTCATGAATTTCAAAATGAAAGTTTAATAAAAATAATAAAAAGTGAATAAAAGAAAAATGATACTTACAATGGGTGGTGACTTTTCTCTCTGTTTTTTTTTTTAAGTACATAGATATGCACATGGAATGTGGTTCAATTTATATTCTATACGGCTCAAAGTGGAGCTATGAGATTGCCGGACTAAACCGATGTGATCACGATTAGGTCGGGGGTTTCCATGACTCCAACTCCATCAAAGAGTTTCCACCCATGTCGCATGATTGTCAACCAGAGGTGGGTAACTCTTGACATTAAGAAAGAAATTCGGGCTGAGATGGGCAACTCGTACTACATGATCATAGGTGTTCACCTCAACACCATCCTAAGAAATCGTGTGCGGCCCAGGTTCGGCAACAAGTCATGTATGCTAGTGTAGTGCAATACAAAGAATACATACACCACAGTTTATAAACAAGTAGCACTTCAAAATTCAAAACATAAACATTCATTCCCAACTCCACACCTGCAAGACAAGGGTTAACAATCACCCCTCCCCTTATTAACTCCCAACTAAAACATTTAACACTTACGTTAGGGATGTACCTGATATTCTCGTTGCCAAACAAAACTTATTTTTGAATAAGATAGATTTAGGCCTAAGTCCTCTAAGATTTAAACCAAGTCCCTAGTGAAGTCGCCAACTGTCACGACCTACCCCTCGGGAAAGGGAATAGGTTTAGGGTATTACGCAAAAGATTGAGCCTACGATCCATGATTAGTACTGAGCTCTCCCAAACTCATATCTCATGCAACATTGAGATGTTCATAAGAATTTTGTAATAAGGAGTCATCACTAACTTATTAGGTTGGCTAGAAACTATGGAGGCATGAGAGTGTACATCACTTCCTACGCAACCAGCAAACGAGGGTCGGAGATGTGACTACACTAATTAACTAATTAGTGTCATTTTTGGTACCTAATCTTATTCATTTTAGAAAGAGATTTTGTCAAATAGTTTAGATTAATTTTATAACAATCCATTAATACACGATGTGATCATAAGGGTACGTGATACTTTCCCGTTAATATGTTACTACAACAGTCTTGATGGAAGACGTCAGTAACATAAGAAACGGAAAGATCTGGTGATTACATATTTATAGATTCCAATTTTATATTTCTCAATTAATTTCGATTTATTGCACGATTTATTAACCGCGTTTATTATGTGATACTTGCTCGTTAATATATTACCACAATGGTCTTGATGGAAGACGTAGGTAACGTGTTAAAAATGAAAAAGACCTAGCGATTTCATATTTGCATATCTCAAGTTTATGTTTCCCAATAAATTCAATTTATTGCCCGATTTTACCCACGTTTATTACGTGATACTTGCATGTTAATATGTTACTACAACGATCTTGATGGAATATGTCGGCAATGTAAGAAACAGAAAGATCTGGTGATTCCATATTTGCAAATCCAAATTTTCTATTTCCCAATGAATTCTTATTTATTGCCCAATTTATTATCCGCATTTATTACGTGATACTTGCCCGTTAATATATTACCACAATGGTCTTGATGAAAGATGTCAAATATAAGAAACGGAAAGATCTAGTGATTTCATATTTGCATATCCCAATCTTATATTTTCCAATTAATTCCGGATTTATTGCCCGACATGCTTGTTAATATGTTACCAAAACGGTCTTGAAGGAAGACGTCAACAACATAAGAAACGGAAAGATCTAGTGATTCCATATTTGCAGATCCCAATTTTATGTTTCCCAATTAATTCCAATTTACTGCCTAATTTATTACCGCATTTATTAAGTAATACTTGCCTATTAATATGTTACCATAACGGTTTTGATGGAAGACGTCGGCAACGTAAGAAACATAAAGATATGGTGATTCCATATTTGCAGATTCCAAATTTATATTTCCCAAAAGAATTCATATTTTTTGCCTAATTCATTACTCGTGTTTATTACGTGATACTTGCTCTTTAATATATTACCACAATGGTCTTGATGAAAGACGTCCACAATGTAAGAAATGGAAAGATCTGGTGATTCCATATTTGCTTATCCTAATTTTATGTTTCCCAATTAATTCCTATTTATTACCCGATTTATTACCCGTGTTTATTATGTGATACTTGTCTGTTAATATTTTATCATAACAGTCTTGATGGAAGATGTCACGCCCGAACCACGAGCACGCAAAAACCCTTCCCTTGATCAATAAAAAGCAACGTCCTCAGGACTCATCGACGATCATTCATTTTAATCTTTCACTATACACTAAGCGGAAGACGAACCATCCCCCAGTCAAATAGACAATCAAACAATCAAACAGGGATAGAGGGATGAACAACAAGACCACTTCTCATATATATATTCATTTGATTAACCAACAAAGGATCGTTTCCGATTTACAAGCCCAACAGAGGAACCGATCCATCCTTTAAGCCAAACCAAAAAGAAACTAGTCTAGGCTAATCCAACTATACAAAAAAAAAAACCTCGGGTTCAGCACCACTATCTCGGACCCATTGAACTCAGGCTCTGCCAAGTCGATCACGGCGGAGCGGGGCAGGATTCTCCCACTACACCGTCAGAGGGTCCAACTGCATGGGATCTCGGTTGGCATCCTCGGGCCCCTACCGAGCAGCCTGGCAAAAGCCCATAGAGGACCGATCAATATATTGTCCTCCCGGATGAACCACGCCAGGAACCAATGGGGTATCCATTGCCCCAATCCCTCATCCACCCAAATGATGGAGAGATACTCTCGTAAAGATGCACCCAACCCGAGAAGCAGTGGTGCGTCATGACGGTCTCCCTAGTCCTTAGAGATCCCGAATGGCACCCAGCTGGTGCACCCATTCTAAGAGCCTCAAAGTGGTTATACAATAACCAGTAAGATAAAATCTCAACGAGTCCTCCCCAAGCCCCTCGTTAGTACACTAACTCAACTCGAGGTATCTCTAGAACCACCCTACAAGCAAACCAACAACCAACAAATAAGAACACTAGGGTCAACCAACAATCAAATAGTTGGTTCGCATGCAACCTACCTGATATGTCATACTCCACACGTTATATCTCAGCATAATACACACAATGCACATGGCCATTAGATGATGCATCATCAATCACATACAAGTCGCGCCACAAGCGATCTCATCTGGCCATTGCCACACCCTACACGTTATCAATTCAGGCGTCCGTACATAAACAATGTGATCAGCTCCATGGCACTAATCGAAACCAATAATGCCATATTTCTCATACGCTCTTGCACCCACACATGTTCCAATTATTACTGCTCCTCAAGGCTACAATCGAACCCCCCACCGGTGTCTATTGGCATAACTGTGCACGCCCTCCCCCGTGAGGCACGGCGACGCCGAGGGTTCTTCTCCCAAAACAACATTCCCCTAAGGAGCATGGGCCCAGCTCCTCACCGCAACCCACATCCGAACAGTTTGTGTTTCCGATAAATCAAACTATCACCCCTCGAACTACGACCGATGCAACAAGTTCAATTTAGTGATCATGCAAGCATACCACCACAACCCACTTTTTATCTTTGAGCATTAGCCAATACACACATGCTTGCATATACAACCTCAAATCATTTTCTTATAAAAGCAGTCCATTTCCAGTGTCCCTCAAACAAATCATTTTCCTTTTTATGAAAACCATACGATTCATGCGGATGTCCATACATTTACACATCCAATCCACCTCATAAGATCAAAACACGTGAAATTAGACAAATTTTCACTTATGGATGAATAGTGCGCGCGAACAATGCACGTAAACAGTAATTTGTGAACAATGCACTATGAACATGTATTTCAAAATTAAATAATTAATAAATTAAATTCAGAAATTAAATAAATCATTAATTAAGATAAACAATCAATTAATCAAGGCAAAACATACTTAATTAAACACATGAGCCACAATAAACAACATTAAGCAAGATAAAGCAAGATTAAGCTAAGCTAATTTTAACCATCTATCTAGCCACATATCTTAGGCTAATACAACTTAATTAAACTTCCTAAACAAGAATTAACCCTAACTTAACCAACCCGAAGTAAGTTTAGGCACTAAACAAGGATTAGGGGCTAAACTCACTCGTTAAGCGGGCTGGAGACACGGACGCGGCGGCAACGATGGAGGTGATGCACGGGGACCTCGACTACAGCAATCCAAGGCAGTCACGGGGTCAAAACAGTAGCAAGCAACTCAAACTCCCTACAACACCGGAAACTGAACTGTGGAGGAGGAAAGGGACTAAGCAAGCGATCGGAGCTCCGACGAATAACTAGCCGGCGACCTACGACACCTGGGGTCAAGAGGGACCGACCAAAGGTCTAGGCCGGGCGTTGGTTGGGTCGAAATAGGAGGAAAATAGCTTAACTAGGTGGAGCAAAGGCAAAGATAGGTGGATAGGGGAGCGACCGACCTCCGGCCGGCGCGTGGTCGGCCGGTGGCTCCGTCCGCGAAAGGCCACCGTAGGGACATAATTTGAACCTCCCGAGCACGCAGTGGGTGGCACAGTGCTGGGATCAACACGGGAAAGTAACGAACAACTCAGGTTTTTTAGGGAAGGTCTAAAGGAGAAGAAGAAGGAAGGAAGGGAACAAAGGAGAGAGAGAGGTGTGGTCGTGAGGGGCTCAAGGAGAGGAGAGAGAGTGGAAGTGAGGGTCGGCCGCACTCCTCATGTGGCTGCACTATGGTTCCGTCCATGAAAGGCCACCATAGGGGACATAATTTGAACCTCCCGAGCACAAAGTGGTGGGTGGCAATGTGCAAGATCAACACCGGAAAGTGCACGAACAACTCAGGTTTTTTTTAGGAAGGAAGGAAGAAGGAAAGGAAACAAGGGAGAGAGAGGGTGGTCGTGGAGGGGTGAAGGAGAGGAGAGAGAGTGGAAGTAAGGGTCGACCGCACTCCCTATTAAGGCCATTAAATGCTTGCTTCAACTCCCATGCAACACATGACATCATCTCTCTTCTTTTGTCTTTTTCTCATAATATCTAGGGGCAATGGTCATTTCCACTTGATATTTCCCAATCTGTCATTGGGCTGAAATGAAGGGCGGACCCAAGAAACGGCTAGAAATGAATAGAAACGAGCTTGGGAATCGGTTGGGCTCGAAACGCTCAAGGTTAGACAATACGCCGTAAGGTACTGGTCGCGCTGGGTCCAACGGGCTCTACTTGCTTGTCTTGAGTCTACCATGGTGGCTATCCCACCCAGGTATGAGGCCTACACTAGCCTTGCCTGGCCCACGTCCTCATATGCTCATTTCCTCGATTCGGGGTAAACTTTTCCAAATACTTGCTAACTAACACTCGTCGACTATCAAACAGCATCATCCAAAAGTCCTATTCCAACATTCTGAAAATTCAAAATCCAATTTGGATTCTCATGCTATGTCAATTTCACACCGAATGTCATTTTAGTATAACTCAAACTAACAAGCTGCTTCTGGTGATTCACTACGTAACCAACTCATGCCAAACCACGTTCAGAACATTTCGACACATGGACGCTATTGACTACATGAAATTTGGCAGAGGATAGATTTCTATTTTAAAGTATACGATTACCGTACCGATATAAGGTCGCTTCACGGGCTTAAATAGTAAACGGAATCACCATCATCCGCTTATGTTCTTTGTCCGCGAATCAACTTATAGTCGCCCCTGAAATCGCATCTGCCTATCTATAGGATCGCCCTCACACAAGTCTCGGGTTGTTTTTTTCCCAGGTCAGTTATTTAGTCGCCGAGTTTTGTCTTTACTCGCTCTTTCTCCTCAAGGTCAGTATCTCAGAAGTGATCAATTCCAAGTGAGATCAACCAACAATGTATTGACAAATTCATGTTCATTCATCCTCAAAGGGCTAGAATTTCAAGAGGTCACGGGAAGACGTCAGAACGTAAGAAATGAAAAGATTTGGTGATTCCATATTTGCAAATCCCAGTTTTATATTTCCCAATGAATTCTGATTTATTACCCGCATTTATTATGTAATACTTGCCCAAGCTAATATATTACCACAACGGTCTTGATGGAAGACGTCAGCAACGTAAGAAAAGGAAAAGATCTGGTGATTTCATATTTGCTTATCCCAATTTTATGTTTTCCAATTAATTCAGATTTATTGCCCAATTTATTACCCGCATTTATTACGTGATACTTGCAAGTTAATATGTTACTATAACGGTCTTGGATAAAAGATATCGGCACGTAAGAGACGGGAAAATCTGGTCATTCCATATTTGCATATCCCAATTTTATTTTTTCCTGCAATGAATTCGATTTATTGCTCGATTTATTACCCGTTTATTACGGATACTTGCCCGTTAATATATTATCACAATGGTCTTGATGAAAGACGCCGAAGCAATGTAAGAAACGGAAAGATCTGCATTCCATATCTACAGATCTCACTTATGTTTTCCAATTAGATCTGCGATTTATTGCTCGATTTATTATCAACGCTTATTACGTGATACTTATCTATTAATATGTTACCACAACCGCCTTGAAGGAAGACGTCAACAAAAGAAACGTAAAAGATCTGGTGATTCCATATTTAAACATCTCACCCTTTATGTTTCCCAATTACTTCAAATTTACTGCCCAATTTATTACCTACGCTTATTACGTAATACTTGCCTGTTAATATGTTACCACAACGGTTTTGATGGAAGACGCCGACAACATAAGAAACAAAAAGATATGGTGATTCCATATTTGCAAATCTCAAATTTATATTTCCCATTACCCTGATTTATTGCTCAATTTATTACCTGCGTTTATAACGTGATACTTGCTCGTTAATATATTACCACAACGGGTTCTTGATGGAAGACATCGCAATGTAAGAAACGGAAAGATCTGGTAATTCCATATTTGTTGATCACAATTTTATGTTTCAATTAATTCCAATTTATTGCCCGATTTATTACCCGCATTTATTACATGATACTTGCCTATTAATATTTTACCACAACAGTCTTGATGGAAGACGTCGGCAACGTAAGAAATGGAAAGATCTGGTGATTCCATATTTACATATCCCAATTTTATATTTCCCAATGAATTCCAATTTATTACCCGCGTTTAATACATGGTACTTGCTCGTTAATATATTACCACAACGGTCTTGATGGAAGACGTCGACAACGTAAGAAACAGAAAGATCTGGTGATTTCATATTTGCTGATCCCAATTTTATGTTTCCAAATTAATTCCAATTTATTGCCCGATTTATTATCCGTGTTTATTACGTGATACTTGCCCGTCAATATATTACCACAATGGTCTTGATGGAAGACGTCAACAACATAAAACAGAAAATCTGGTGATTCCATATTTGCAAATCCCAATTTTATATTTTTCAATGAATTCTGATTTATTGCCCGATTTATTACCTGCGTTTATTATGTAATACTTGCGTTAATAAATTACCACAATGGTCTTGATGGAAAACATCGGCATCATAAGAAACGGAATGATTTGGTAATTTCATATTTGCTAATCCTAATTTTATGTTTCCCAATTAATTCTAATTTATTGCCTGATTTATTATCTGCGTTTATTACATGATACTTGCCCATTAATATGTTACCACAATGATCTTGATAGAAGACGTCGGCAACGTAAGAAACGGAAAGATCTGGTGATTCCATATTTGCTTATCCCAATTTTATATTTCCCAATTAATTCCACTTTATTACTCCTATTTATTACCGTGTTTATTACATAATACTTGTCATTAGTATGTTACCACAACAGTCTTGATGGAATACATCGACAATGTAAGAAACGGAAAGATCAGGTGATTCTATATTTACAGATCCCAATTTTATGTTTCCAATTAATTCCGATTTATTGCCCAATTTGTCCACATTTATTACGTGATACTTGCCTATTAATATATTACCACAAACGGTCTTGATGGAAAACGCCGGCAACGTAAGAAATGGAAAGATCCGGGGATTTCATTTGCATATCCTAATTTTATATTTCCCAATCAATTCCGATTTATTGCCTGATTTATTACCCATGTTTATTACGTGATATTTGCCTATTAATATGTTAC
>NC_052622.1:10650047-10845293 GCF_016545825.1 Eucalyptus grandis | reverse complement strand
ACCATACTAAAGTTCTACCTAATTGACAAAAAATTAGACTGCGATCGACTAATCTTGATGGGAAAGAACAAACAGATGTTTTCTGGATTTTCATGGACGAGCAAGGAACATTTATGGAGAGCCTCGGCCGTGACGTTGAAGGGCTGTTGAGTTTATACGAAGCTTCGCATTTGGCCTTCGAAGAAGAAGATATCTTGCACGAGGCTAAGGCATTTGCCATCGAGCATCTTAAACGCCTCAACAATATCGATGTCAGCAAAGATCTCGAATATTTCCAAGTGAACTGGGGGTTGGCACTGCCCCTGCACCTGAGAATGCCATTGCTGGAAGCTCGACGGTCCATTGAAGCTTATAGCACCCGGAGAGAGACGCAGATCGTCGGCTGCTGGAACTGGCCGTGTACAATTTCAACATGGTGCAGTCTATTCTCCAAAGAGATCTTCAGGAGATGTCGAGGTCGGTGTGGAAACGTGGAAAAAGTTTAGAATTCATCTTGCAAAATTCAAATGCCGTTAGGCCTTGATGGATATATTGCGAGTGAAATAGTAGCATCACTAATATCTGTCATGCGTGAATCAATTGCAGATGGTGGAACGATGTTAGCCTGGCAAACAAGTTGAGCTTTGCAAGAGATCGACTGATGGAGTGCTTCTTCTGGACGGTCGGAATGGCCTACGAGCCTCAGTTCAGCAATCTCCGTAGAGGGCTAACGAAAGTGACCGCACTCGTGACCACCATCGATGATGTGTACGATGTTTATGGTAGTTTGGATGAATTGGAGCTATTCACAGATGCTGTACACAGGTTCCTCAATACTTCGCTTCAGATTATTAGTGAAAACGTCGATTTCTCGAGTCTATTTGTTAAAGCCTCCTTTGATCAATGTGTGGTTTCAGATGGGATGTCGATGCCGTGTCGAATCTTCCAGGCTGTATGAAGCTTTGCTTCCTAGCTCTCTACAATGCCGTGCACGAGATGGCTTACGACGTCCTCAAGCAGAATGGAGAAAATATCATCCCGTGTCTAACAAAGGCGGTACGTACTTAACGTTTACCGATTAAACCCTTCGAAGTTCTATGAATTCTTGACGGTAACAGAAAAAGAATTTGAATTTGATGGATTCAGTGGAGTGACATGCTCAAAGCCTTCCTGCAAGAGGCGAAGTGGAAGCACAACAAGGTCACCCCGACGTTCGAAGAATACATGAACAATGGCTGGATCTCAGTCTCCGGACTCGTCATATTGATTCATGCTTTCTTTCTATCGACCCCGCACATTAGAAAGGGGAGGAACTAGAATTGATCGAGACTTACGGCCATGATCTCTTGAAGTCGCCGTCCATTATTTTCCGCCTCTGCAACGATCTCGGTACCTCGTCGGTATGCACTCTCCTCCTCCTCCTTCTTCGCTCCCTAGAACTAGTAGCTGTAAAAAGGGCAGAGCATACAAGCACTGCAACTTCCGATTGAAAGAGCACGATAAATTTGGACTTACAATTCTGACCGATGAACATCCCAAATGAACGATTACAGATTAAAATAGACAAAAACAAGAAATTACTTCGAATCACTAGAGTATTTTCATGTGAAAGTGCTGCAAATGTTTCTAGTTGCTGCCACTAACTAAAACCCACCAGAACTAAACCAAAATCTTCGTGCAAAGAAGAAGTCTTCGAAATTACTTCCACCCAGTGCACTTCTCTTTCGATAGCTTTAGGACTTCGCGTGCACTTGTACTATTTAGGTAATTTCTTTGACAACATCAATCAAGTTATGACGCAAACTTTCCACTCGATTCCTTTTCGGCTCATGCGTCATGAAAGCCTATGCTCACACCCACATTATATGTTGTAGGCCGAGCTAGAGAGAGGAGAAACGGCAAATTCGATCCTATGCTACATGCAAGACACCGGGTGTGCGAGAATGTTGCTCGCGAGCATTAAGGAACTGATCGACACAGCATGGAAGAAGATGAACAGATATCAAGTCAACAACTCTTTGTTTGGAAAATCATTCGTACGTTTGGCTTTCAACCTAGCCCGAATAGCTCACTATACATACCAAGATGGAGATGCACATGGCGCTCCAAATGATAGATCGAAGTACCGTATCCACTCATTATTGATTGATCCCATTTCTCTGGAGTAGATTTGTCAAAATAGGTCATGGACTCATTTCTTAACCCATATTTTATGGGCATTTTAAGGAGTTAGTTATGTTAGGAAATGGGTTGTAAATGGGTTTATAATAGCAATGTTAAAAAAATATGGATGTCTAGTTGGTTTCGTGATATACCCAAATCCAACCTATACTTGGGACAAGCAATGCTAGAACAACGGTGCCATTATTGCTCGAAGATGACGGTGCAATTTCAACCGTTACTTTTTGCTTCAAGTGGAACTGGTTACTGGATTTGTTTAAATATGAAGAAAAGGAAAATTGTTCAATGAGTTGCACTGGAAAGGAGAACTAGAAATTCTTCCTTTTGTCTTTCATCCTCACCTCGCATGTTCTTGTGATCTCCAGCCCAACTTCTTCCGTGGGATTTTTATTGTTAGGTATAATTTTTTCCGATTTTATAAAATTTAGTGCTTAATTGTTATAAAAAAAAATGAGAGTTACAAAGTAATGGAAACATTAGAAATACAGTAAACTAAATCAAATCCCATTCTACAACGTTAACTATAAATTTCCTTTCGTGAACTTCTTTAGAATGTGTTTGTATTTTTCAATTTGAGAAAATGCTTGTTTGGGATAATCATTATGATGGCAATAGCTGGTTTGACCATAATCACTTTCACTTCAATCTGAGCATGCCAAGAAGGGGTAATTGTACCACAAAGAATGGAGAGAGGAAATCTAGGTGATTGGCCATAGTGAGCTGCCCTCATCATAGTGGTTATTCGAACAAGCATATTCTCAGATTGAAAAATACAAACATATTTTAAAGAAACGTACCAAAGAGATTTAGAGTTAACGTGGTAAAATGCAATTTGAATTAGTCTACTATGTTTCTAATGTTCTCTTAACTTTGTAATATTCTCAAAAGAACATGAGGTTAGGATGGAAAAAAAGAAAATTCTAATTTTCCATTCCGGTGCAGCCCATTGAGCAACATTCCCTTTGTCATGACCTAACCCTAGGGAGGGAATAGGTTTGGGAATATTATCTAAAAGACAAGCCCATGGTCTATGATTAAAGACGCTCCCAAATTAATATCTCACGCAATATTAGGTGTTCAAATTGGAGGGTATGAATATTTTCCGGGAAGAAGGAGTTGCCACTAGTTTATTGGAATTGACTAGAAATCAAGTGAAAGATGGAGTGTACTTCACTTCCTACATAACCAAAAAATCTAGAGTCATGGACTTAATTATACTAATTAACTAATTAATGCATTTTCGGTTTACCTATTATAGTTAATTTAAAAATAAATAAAATTGTCAAGCAATTTGAATTAATTTTAGACTAATATATTAAAATGCGAATTGACCGTGTGGGTGCGCAATCATCAATATAGTAATTGGCCACGAAAGAAAGCATTAAATAGATTGCATGGAATAAAAGACCTAATATTAAGGAAACAGATAAATGCTAAACCACAAACAACAAATGCATGCAAATAAGGGTAATTGTCTTTGAGGACAATCGAAACCTTAAGATAGAACCATAAAGGCTTGCTCAATTTTTTAGCACAACTTTAGAGTTATGAAGCTTCCATTTTTTTAAAAGAAAACAGCTCAAAAAGTCTATTTTAAAATTTTTTTTTTTTTTAAGGAATTATAACTGTTTAGTATTTTTGTAAATTTATAATGAACTTTTCAATTTTTAAAATTTTTTCATGATAATACTTTGAATTTTTCAAAAGATCGAATTTTAAATTTTCTGAGAATTACTGAATTTTTCTTGATTTTTAGTATTTTTTATTTCATAATTTTTCAATTTTTTATATTTTGTGGAATTTTTCAAATTTGCAGAAAATTTTTGAATTTTGAATTTTTTCGGATTTTGAATTTTTTTTGAAATTTTAATATATTTAATATTATTATATTTGGGCAAACGGGTTCAGACGGGGAAACCCAATCCAGCCCATTGACCCGATCCGAAGACCCGGACCCGACCTAATTAAAAATATTTCTTAAAACCCCTTTTTATATTAATATTTTAATTAATTTTTAATTCCTTTTCTTTCCGTTTTCTTTTATTTTCTTCTTCCCCGGTGTCTTCTCTTCTTCTCCCTTTCGTCTTTTTTCCTCTCTTTCATCACCCTCTTTTTATTTTATTTTTCTTTCGCTCTTTCCTTTTCTTCTTCCCCGATGGTTTCCTGCACCCCCGAAGCCACCTCTCCCGCTTCATAGTTTTCTATTATTTTTGCTATTGCTTTTTCCTCCCTTTTTTAAATCTATTTTATTCCTTTCTTCTCTTCTCCACACTCAGCCCCATTTCGAAGCCCCCCTCTTCTCTGCAACAATTTCACCGAAGTTCACCCAAACCAATATGCCTCCTTTGCCGATCATCTCCCTCATCGAGCCAAAACCAAACAAACCATGCCCACTTCGGCTATCACCTTACGCCATCGACGCATGCCAACCACTACCTCATGGACACGCCGCATCAAATGACAAGCCGATGTACAGAAGCAAGCGTAAATCAAAGAAAATCCACACGAGCTCAGTCAGATATTTTAACGAACACCTAACGGGCATCAACCGAAGAGAGGACGCAGGATCAACATCCGAGACTCCAAACGCACCGAAATATTTAACTGATGCGCAAAACTAAAACAGAGCATAGCACCACATGGATGGGGTCGGGACTCGCACAAACCGGGCCTCAACAAAGGGGAAAAAAGAAAAGAAGAAGACAATAACCAGCACTTCAAGAGCAAACCAAAATTAGAGGAGGTGGTCGCGGATCCGAAAGAAACATTTTCACAAGCACTTGGCGTGCGCTATCAAAACGAGGGATTTCAAACTCGATGGGGATTCGGACACGGACCTAACTTCCTAACATGCATACTAGATCACACAGTAGGTTTGACGGAGGACCGACGGGACCGAAACTCGCGCCGACTTGGTTAGCCGCGAGCTCCGGCCCGACGCCCCCCAAAACAAACAAGGCACCTATGCTCGGGGGTAACGACGTACGTGGTTCAGCGAAAGGCCGCGGCGGACGAGGGGCTAGTGGACGGGACCTCACACGACGGCCAGCCACTCTCTCGAGCTCTCTCTCCCCTGGCTCACTCTGTCACACCCACTCAAGCTCTCTCCCTTGGACTCTCGCCGAAGTCGCTCGGAACTCTCCCCCTCCCGGCCTCTCACTCCCCTCTCGCTTTTAAGCACCGGGCGGATGGGATGTGGCGCGCCAGCTGCCTCTGGCCAGCCTGCCCGACCGAGCATCTCGCGTGATCGCTCGCCCTGTTCTCCCTGTCCTTCATCGCGTACATCGTCCTTTCCGACCTTCGTATCGTTCCTCAGCTAGCGTCCAAGAGAAGGGAAAGGAGGAGGAGGGTGGAAGCTGGGCTAAGAAAGAAAAGAAAAGGAATGGGCTGAGCCGGCCCAGGTGGGGACAAGGAATGGGAAAAGAAGAAGGGGCCGGGCTTGGCTGTCTCTAGCCCAGCCCTGCTACTTTTTAGTTTTTTTTACTCTTTTAATTATTTTTTCGAATTTTTTTAAATTAATTAATTAATTAATTAATTTTTTAATACTAGTAGTGCAAATTTTTTAATGTCTATATGCGATGCAATTTAATGAAAACACAATACATTTTAAT
Source organism: Eucalyptus grandis (assembly GCF_016545825.1). Lineage (NCBI taxonomy): Eukaryota > Viridiplantae > Streptophyta > Magnoliopsida > Myrtales > Myrtaceae > Eucalyptus > Eucalyptus grandis. The sequence continues at coordinate 10,839,522 of NC_052622.1, read as the reverse complement.
AAAAATTATTTACTTTGCTTTTTACTTCTTCTTTTTCTAGAGACTATTTCATAATTTTTATATGATTAAATCTTAAGTAAAAGGTAAAATTTAGGTGTTAACACTTTTTCTTACTGAAATTTCTTCTTGAAGTGAAAGTGATGGTTGAAATTGCACTGTCATCTTCAAACAATAAGGCATCATTACTCTAGCATTATTCATTTGTGACTCTCTCTCTCTACCCTCTATCAGTAAATAATGGACTCCCTAAATTATTCCAAGTTTGAAGAAGTCTTGGGCCTCGTTCTAAGAACCGGTCAAATAGTTTATGATTCTATTTTTGATCTCTAAAAAAAAAGAAATAGAAATTCGTTTTGTGACTTTTTTTTTGTTCCCGAAAATAGATTTGGAATATACTTAAAAGTATAAAAGTTGCTTCTTTATTCCTAGGAAAAACTCTAAAATCAAGCACATTTTCCTTCTTCTTCTTTTTTTCACTTTTCTTTTCTTCTTCCTTGAGTTGGTCACCGGCCTCGGCCATACCGACGAGGTTCGACCTTGCTGACCATCGTAAGGTCCTCGTTGCTTGACCAAGGTGAGGCCAACCTTGTGGTGGCCCAATGAGGTCAAGCCTCATCGGTGATCACGCAAGCTTGCCAAAAAAAAAAAAAAAAAAAGGAAAAAAGGAAAATCAAAAGAAAAGAATAAAAATTAATTCAAAAAAATTCAAAAATAAAATATTATTGAAAAAATTGTCCACTAACGCTAGCCGGTGTCCACTTTAGCATCGGCAGCCAAATTTTGCCGATTGACTGAATTGGAACAATTGCAAAGGTTTAGAACTAAAATGGCTAAAAAAAAAAAAATTTATAACTGAGTTGAAATAATTATAATAAGTTAAGGACATTTTTGATAATTTTTCCCTTATCTGGACTTATATTCGGACTACCAAAGGCAAGTGGAAAATTGTGAGGTAGCTCTAAAGTTTTACTCTTAAATTATTGTAGATGGTGGAATAATGTTAGCACTGCAAACAAGTCGAACTTCGCAAGGGAGAGGCTAATGGATCGTGATGATAGATGAGCCTCTCCATAGCATCTATTAAGGCCTAACCCAAGTGAACACGCTGACAACTGGGATCGATGATGTGCACTGTTGGGAATTACTGATCCCCAAAAACCGGATTCGACACTTAATCGAACCCCTAAATCAATGCGGAAGACGAAGCCCGGGAATAACACGTATCACCGATCGTAAAGCACACCACGGAGTCGAGCGTACCTTGTTAGCCACAGATTAAACACCGTCGTCAATAGAGGAAGAGAATCCGGATCCGATGAAGCCTTGAAGGGAAGAAATTGGAAGCCGTATGCCTCGTTCTTTGGGAGAGAAAACGCGGGAGAGAAGCGTACGTTGATTGTGCCAAGGGTGCATCTCTCTCTCTCTCTCTCCTCCCTTTTATACCTTCCCATCCACGGGCCCTATTCCCGTGGGCCGGGCTTTGGGCCCAACTTGGGCGGACGGGCCAACTCAGGCCCATCTCATAAATCCATCATCTCCCACTCGCACATGGTGGTACAAAACCAACATGGGCGGACAGCCCTACTTAGCCTCATGAGAAAAATCCATCATAGACTTTCTCTTAACATGGTGGGTCGAACATAATCCTCTTTTCCTCTATTCAACATTCATACCAGTGAATAATCCGTGCGACCAGCATACTTTGAGAGCTCGTTGCCATACATCTGTTAGGAATACATAGCAGCTCATAATGGGCATCACTTCCTGAGTAGATTTAGTATGCAGTACCCTAGATCGATCGATCACATTTTTATCTCTCTTGATCTCTTTTAAACAATGATATATTTATTGTATTCACAATTATGATTATCACAAAGACAGTCATAATTGGTTAACCGGTGAATACAAAACTACAATGTGATTCTCCAAAATCGATCTTCCTCTTTCCTTCAAACTCTCAATTTCAGTTCAGCTTGCTTTTCTAGAAATGCCCCATTAGATCGAATCAAACTCATGATCATTGGCAACATCCTAAGATAGCAAACACTAAATAGAAATCTTGAGAATAAGTAAGAGTCATGAGGGGACTAAGAAGTTGAGGAACTCTCTTCCTCAAGAGTCTCACACGACATAAAAAGTTGAGATCAAACTTTTGCCACTCTTATTGGTCGTCTCATGCATACGTAGTATGAAATACGTATTACGGTATTAACTCCTTCCCATGGAGCGTATGTCTACACCTTTCAATACCGTACAGATGATAGGTCAGACATACCCAATGTCTAACTTGAGTTCACGTATCTACTCATTTACAAAATTCATCGAACTCACATCCGGCATCATAGACAGATAAAGTAAAATATGTGGGGTATTTTACTTTCGGACATAGTAAGTATTATGTCCTCATCTTAACACCCAGTTAAGGCGACATACGTGTTTTAAGCTTGAGCTCGATTATCACCCTAGATAATAAGCTTAAAAACAGTCTCATCTCTATTTATCACACAGTAAAGAGGCGATTACCCGTGTGAGTGGGCTAATCTCATCTGTCCGACATACTTCTTCTAACTTAAAATAATGCACGAGCATTAAGATGCATAAAGATCAAACAAAGATTCATAGGCATTAATGATGAAAACACAAATTCATCAAATGTGAACTCTTAGGGAAATTACAATATTCAAGTACATCATCCTCTACGCAATCCTAGAGATTTCACATGGCTACAAAACACATCTCTAGGGTATTGGCTTTGTCATAGGATCTGCTACAATTCTATGCGTAGTATGTACTATAAGTTCACATCTTTTCGTGCAATCATATCCATGACAAAAATTATACTTGGTATCTATATGTTTGGTCTTGCCATGATATTTGGATCTTTAGTGTACACTTTTGCTGCTTGATTATCATAGTTAACTAATAACAAATCTGCAGCACTTCCAATAACACCTAAATGATCCAATAATCTCTTAAGCCAAACATCTTCTTATATCTTTGCTGATAATACCACGAACTCAATTCCATCGTGGACAAGGTTATTTACTTTTGTTTCTTACTGCTCCAACACATGGTGCCATTATTCGGTAAGAGAACAAACATAGAGGTAGATTTCCTTTCATTTAAATCTCCTCCCCAATCAACATCAGAATAGCCTTAGAGTCGCAGATCCTATCTATAATAACTCAACATATAATCAGCAGTCCACTTTAGATACCTCAGTATTCACTTAACGGCTTTCCAACGTGCTTGACCTGGATTGGATTAGTATCTACTCACCATTCCAACTGCAAAACATATGTCGTCTTGTACACATCATAGCGTACAACAAGCTTCTAACAGCACTAGCATAAGGAACATGTTTCATTTGTTCCTTCTCTTGTGGAGTCCTTGGACACAGTCTATGGCTCAATCCTTCACCTTTTGCAATAGGAGCGTCAATGGGTTTACAATCCCATATCATTCAATTCAAAATTTGGAAGATAACCAACTTTTGACAAGATTGACTAGCTCCATATTACTTCCAGCAATTAGTATATCATCAACATATAATGATATGATCACAAATTGATCCTTGGATCTTTTGATATATACACAATGATCCTCATCTATCATTGTAAAGTCATATGCCATTATGGCATTATGAAAACGTATATATCATTGTCTTGACGATCGCTTAAAGCCATATATCGACCCCCAAAGTCGACATACCTTTTCTTCTTGGCCTTTCACTATGAAACCAACAAAGTTGTTCCATATATTTCATCCTCTAATTCTCCATTGAGGAAAGCAGTCTTTACATCCATTTGATGTAACTCAAGATCCATACTAAACACTATTGTCGAACTATGCAAATCAAGGTAAATCTTATTATAGGAGAAAAATATCTTCATAATCAATTCTTCCTATTGATTATACCCATTCGCCACAAGGCGAGCCTTATGCCTTTTAATCGAGCCATCAGCCCTTTCGCTTTATTTTGAGAACTCACTTGTTCCCAATGGCTTTGCGTCCTTTTGGAAGATCAACCAGTTCCAGACTTGGTTTGATTTCATTGACTCCATTTTCCTCTTTCATTGCATAAATCCATTTCTCCTTACTAGGGCAATTTAGAGCCTCATTAATATTTCTTGGCTCATCCTCATCTTGCGGAGCAACCATAAAAGTTTCCCTTTCAATGTCAAAACATCGACCGGGGAATACTTTGGCGACTTGTTCACCGTATGGGAGATTGTACACTTAGCACATCATTCCCCATTATGCTCCCACTTGGATTAGGTAATGATAATGTCGTCACATCGTGTGGTTGCAATTGAGAATGTGTTGAATTCAATTCATCACATCTATATTACTCCCACTTGGATGAACTCCATTAATATCATAATCTTAATCCAAGGTTTCAAATAGGAAGTAATCTTCCCCTATTTCGCCCTTCTTAGGAAATTCATCCACTAAGAATGTGACATCCCGTGATTCAAATTCAGTTATTCTCCCACTTTCCTGCTCACCTACGAACACATACCCTTTTGAGTGTTCGGAGTATCTCATTAAAATACTCTACTTTTATATGGGACTCAATTTCCCAAACTTGTGAGAGGACATATGAGTATAGACAGCATAACCCCATGGCTTAAGTAAACTTAAGTCCGGTTTTCTACATATCCATAACTCATATGGAGTGAAACTAACCGATTTGGAAGGCACCCGGTTAAGTATTTAGGCAAAGATTAACAACACATCACTCCATAAAAGTGATATGTAAGTTAGCATACGCCATCATGGACCTAACCATTCCAGTAGGGTTCTGTTTCTTCTCTCCGCAACACCATTTTGTTGAGGAGTATATGGAATAGACAACTATCTTTCTATTCCTTTTTTCATCACATAATTTTCTGAACTTATCAGATAAATATTCTCAACCTCGATCGGATCTAAATACCTTTGTTTTCCTGTCTAATTGATATTCTACCAGGTTCATAAACCTTCTAAAACAACTTATGCTTCAGATTTATGAGAAATCAAATAGACATATCCGAATCAAGTAGAATCATCTATTAAAGTGATGAAACAAACAGCCCCTTGCCTTCCTCTCACATTCATTGAACCACAGACGTCCAAATGGATTAAATGCCGAGGAAATTAAGCTCTTTTACCTTTTCCAAATGGTCTCCTTGTCATTTTCCCTACTAGGCAATGCTCGCATATGGACAAATCAACTTTTTCAATATTGCCCAACAAGCCCTTTTTGGCTAGTCTTTTCATATATTGTTGGCTCATATGACCAAGTCTAGCATGCCATCATATTCACATCATTATCATATAAGATAGAAGACGTGAAACAAGGGGATTTCATATTGACATCATCACAGTCAACATTTAGTACAATAAAACCATCTAGAAAGTGACCACAACCATAGTAATTTGTATCTAAACACAAATCTACACATTTATTATGGAAGTTCATACCAAAACCAAGCTTAACCAACACTAAGACAGACACTAAATTTCGACGAATTTCCAGAGCATATAGAACATCAAGATGCGTCCACCATGCATGTTCTATTGGTCGGTGCCAATTCCTTTACATCAGCTCTAGAGTTGTTTTTGATATGGATACACTCAGTTCCAGTTGGTACTCGTCGGAATTCCACAAAGGATCCTCTATCCTTTGCTACATGGTCTGTCGCTCATGAATCTACATTCCACAAAGGATTGGATTCAACCGATAATGCAGAACTTGACACATAATCAAAGTTCTCAAATGTACAAGAGGTGTTTGCTTTCTTTGGCTCACGACAATCGTGAGCATAGTGACCCTTCTTGTCTTGCACGGTTGTAACATTTCACCCTTGACATTTTCTTCACTTGAGGACTTTTTTCTCTCTTGTGTTGGTTAACTCTTGATCTCTTGCAATAAGGACTTGATCCTTTGCATTCCCACATATTGAACGAATCAATACGCTTGCGCTTAGAGCTCAAAACTCTTTATGAGCTAGAACCAGCATTGCAAATATCTATTCTCAGCTCACATGCCATTAAGCGGTCCTCTACCAGCTTAAGGTGGCGCACAACATTCTCAAGATCTTCCATAACATGGTCAAGAGCTTATAGTGCTTCTTGCTTTTCCAGCACATATTGAATCTTCATATTCAATATTTCACAATTAGCCGTTCATATCAGCAATCACATTCTTAGTTGCTGAACCATCACCGAACACATCGACATACATGCACGAATAATTAATGCCTATCATTTATGCATCTTTATTTGCATAGACCCATCATATTAATAAATAATTTTAAGTAAGGCTTCGAATCAAAAGGTCATTATGTTTCCAATCATCCTCCAAAATCCTAACTTAAAATTATCATTAATATGATTGTCATATGCAAAATCAATTCTATGAAGTTACAAAAACTTCTATAACTACCCACAGCTAACTACCCACAGCAACCAGCAATAGTAGAAAGCAAATAAAAATCTTAACATCCAATAAAATAACAATGCTTTCACATGATACAACTAATATATCGGTTGCTACATTAACAACAATCAGGTAGTAATCATTACACTAAGCAATATATACAAAGAAAAAATCAACTTGGAAAAGATATTTACATCCATAAAACATCTCATAATTAATCTAAGAAATAATTAGGGAATGTCCTTCTAATCTATCACCAAAACATTCGAGAAAAGAAGGTACATTTGCCAACCATGGAAAACTTTTGGAGAGCTCTTATGTCGCCACCAAGGCGCATTCACTCTGCGCCACGTAGCGCACAATCCAGGGTTGAAGTTTTGGCCAACTTAATCTATAGTACTCTCTTACAAAAAGCTTCCACCACCTCCTATAACCCGGGGACCACGTTGACCTCCCATAGCCGATCTAACACCGCTTGCCATTCAGGTGGAAGAGTGTTCAACAAAGCCGCACCTTCTCAAAATCCTAAGATAAGATAACCATTATTGATGATTTCCTGTATCATCGATTGACTTGACCATATGTGATACTAAATCACCATCAAGCCACCGAAAATCAGCTAACTCTTTCATCAGCCCTTTCGTCTAGCTCTTCCTTCGTCCGTTCTCGAGATTGCGGTATCCATGCATTACGCATCATAGTTTCGCAACAAATGCGTAACTAAAATGGATCACTTATCATCCATAATAAACAAAATGGAAAATACATAAATTTCCATGATTCATGCAACAAATGCAGAATTAAAATGGATGACCTACAACCCACACAGACATAATTGAAAAAAGAAACAAATTCCTTTTTTTTTTTTTTTTTTTCGGGTCAACGGACGGTCAACGGTCAAGTCAACGGTCAACGGTCGTCGGTCAACGGTCAACGGGTCAACGGTCGGGCGGTCGGACCGGTCGCAACGGTCGAACCGGTCGGACCGCACGGGCTGGTCGGACCGCTCGCACGCACCCGACCACACGTGCTCGCGCGTGGGAATGACGCCACGGGCGTCATCCGCACGTGTTTCTAGGGCGCGTGCTCGCGGCGGTCGGGTCGGGTCGGGTCGCGGGTTCGGCCGGTGCCGCCGGCCAACCGTCGCTGGTCATGACGCATCGCTATCTATGGTTACCACCGTTGGATGGCCGTTGGGCGTCATCGCCGACGCCAGCACGGCGGTCCGTGACCGCGTGTGCGTTTTGCCACGCCCGGGCGCGGCGCGCCCGGTTCGCCACCGGCGCGTGTGCCACACGCGCCCGGGCGAACAAGCGCCTCCGGCGCGTCGCGCCACGCGTTAGCGCCTTCCGACCGCGCGTGTGGGCGCGTTCGGCTTCCGCGCGGCGGCGACACATCGCCGGACTCGTCTCGACGCCCCTTTCTCCCTGTGCCATCAGATTTTGATTTTGACATACGAAAACATGTAAAAATGGCCGAAGAGCGCTCGGGTGTCGGGATTTGTCGCCCGATCCGTACGGCCGAAGGGATTTCGCGAAAAATCAATCAAAAACATCATAATTGATCGGGAAAAACGTGAAACAGGGCTCTGATACCAATGTTGGGAATTACTGATCCCCAAAAACCGGATTCGACACTTAATCGAACCCCTAAATCAATGCGGAAGACGAAGCCCGGAATAACACGCATCACCGATCGTAAAGCACACCACGGAGTCGATGGCGTACCTTGTTAGCCACGGATTAAACACCGTGCCGAAGAAGAGGAAGAGAATCCGGTCGATGAAGCCTTGAAGGGAAGAAATTGGAAGCCGTATGCCTACTTCTTCGTTTTGGGAGAGAAAACGCGTAAGGAGAAAGCGTACGTTGATTGTGCCAAATGCATCTTTCTCTCTCTCTCTCCTCCCTTTTATACCTTCCCCCATCCACGGGCCCTATTCCCGTGGGCCGGGCTTTTTGGGCCCAACTTGGGCGGACGGGCCAACTCAGGCCCATCTCATAAATCCATCATGCACGATGTTTACATCACATTGGACGAACTAGAGCTATGCACAAACATCGATTTACTTGGAAAAGCAATATTCATGCATCTTAATTGTTGAATTTTCGCCTTCTGATTTGCGTATTTTCAAACAGGATATCAATGCTGTGGAAGACCTTTCCATAACAACGGAATGAAATTGGCTCGTGAGACTCTGTAGGGAATAGGGAAAATTATCGTTCCTTGTCTAACAAAAGCATTATGCGAAAAACATATCTGGTGCTCGACATTGTAAGAATTGACCGTGTGCGTAGCTGAGTGGGATCTCCCGCCTAATAAGGAGATATTCGGTGTTTCTATTGTTTCGCAGTAGTATAATTCGTGCAAAGCCTTCTTGCAAGAAGCAAAATGGAGTCACGACAAGATCATCATCCCGAGAGTTGAAGTGCTTGAACAAATGCCAAAGGTGGATATCAATGTCAGGGCATGTCATGTTTTTTTCTTTTTTTTGGTCGAACGGGGCATGTCATGTTGATTCGTGCCTCACCTCTTATGAAGCCCAGGCATGAGAAACGTGAGGAGAGACGACGAATTCAATTGTGCGTCGCATGCAAGAAAGGGGGGCCTCCGAATCAAACGGCTCGCGATCACTTCATAGAACTGACGTGAAAGCAATTGAACAAAATATCTAGGCCATGGCTTGACCTTCGATCGATCTTTTCGTGCAGCTGGCTTACCACCTTGCCTGGACGGCATGTCACGTGTATCGGGACGGAGATGCGTGCAGTACTAATGGCAATCGGTCCATTCGCACTCATTGATAATTGAGCGTGTTTTCTCTCGAGCCATGCTTGGATAGAGAGATTTGCACTAAATAATTCTCTCCCTCATATGAAGGGAATTAAATGTATATACACGACAACATAGGGAAAAATTACTGGGTGGACCGGATGTATGCATCCCAGTTTATCTAAACTATTGGGTCCTATGGATACATAAAGTAGGTAGATTCCATTATACTAAATGATCCAAGTGTACTCAATGAACAGATTGCTCTAATATTAATTACGGACTAATTTAATCCTTTCAAATATAGTCGAACTTTTTTTCGATAAATCTTAATTAAGGTTGATCTTTATATCGAACAGTGTCGTGTCTATTGCATAAATATTGGCATAAGTTGCGATATGCACTAGAAGATTATTTTCAGGGAGAAGACTCTTGTGATGAGAAAACCAATCCTTTTTTCCTTAGAAAAAAAAGAAAAAAAAAAGAGAACTTTCCAATTTTGGAATGGCGGTCATAATTAATGGTCAATTTATGAAATGAAAACTCTCATTCACTAATAAAATCAATTCATTTAATCAAAATTATAAATTTTAGAGGTGTTAGTGCCTAGACCTTGCATGTATAATCACTTTATTACATTGCCACCGTACCAAATTAAAGTCCGTCTTTATCTTTATACTAAGTATTGGCTCCTTTTTTCTAATGATTGAAGCTTATGTAAAAAGGGGAGTGGCAAACATTATTATCATTATTATGAGGAACCTTTCTTTGTGTAACTAAGGTTTGTTTATTTCCTCTGGCAATTGGACATTATAAGAAAATATTTTTTTTTTTAAAAAGGCTCTTTTCATTATTTTCCATCATTCAGTTGTATTTTTTAAATGAGGTAAATATCATTTTACAATTGTATTATTGGAAAAGTCTAAAACAAGAAATGAAATTAAGTTTGGCTACATGAGCTGGATACTTTTGGACTTGTGACTAGGACTCCAGTGATATTTTTAGTGTAAATTTATTCTAAACTCTTTATTATTATTTATTTATTTATTTGTGAATTTAAATTATATTAATTTAATTAAAATAATCATAAAATGATAATTATATAAAATATATATTTAATAAAAATAAACGTATCGGAATTTTTATTTTTTTAAAATGATATATTGACATATCAAATCGCGTCATGTCGCGTCGTATTACATATCGGGCATTTCAATATTGTTTAGGGTAGTACAATAATTATCAGAAAATGCTAAATACATAGCTTTCCGGAACGCAACTTCACAAATAACGAGAGCAAGTCTTTTCTATCGGGAGATGCCTTTTTTTCAACCTCTCATGCGAGGGCATTTGTCGTCAAGCGACCGAAAGAGTGCCAGCACAGCTGAGTATGTTGATGGGCACGAGGCTGTATAAATGCCAGGACTATCTGCAATCGAAGCAGGCACCGGTTTCGAGCACATAGGGCAGACGGCGGAAGCATAGGGCAGAAAAAAACCCGCAGCAGAGGGAAAAAGACAGCACAGGAAGAACAGAGGGGGGGTGAAAAAGCAAAAAGCGAAGAAAAAAAGGAAAAACGGAGGGAGAGAGCCGAGAGAGAACGGAAAGGGAGGGAGAGAAACCGGAGAGAAAAGCAGGAGAAGAGGACTCGTGGAGGTGAGCCAAGGAGCCGAGGACCCCCCGGAACGTCCAGCCACCGCCGTTGAGCCGCCGACCGCCGCCGTTTTCCTCGGAACCCAGGTAAGCATTTTGCCAAACACCTGGTGTGCGTGTGTTGCACCGAGCTGGCCGGAGCTCCCTCGACCGTTTCGAGCGAGCTCCGGCCATCACCCATCCCCCGCTGTGTTTGCTGTTGCCCTGGTGTGCGTCTTCAGTGGTTTTGACTTGCGCTCGGGCCTCAACCGATCTCGAAGCCCCCGGTTCCCGAGTGCCCCCCACCTGCTCGCCGAAATTCCCAACCGAAGCCTCCATCTCCGCCCCTCTGCCTGCAGCTCCCGCGGGGTCGTTAGGTTGCCGGAGTGGACGCCGTCGCCTGGCCGGAGGACGAGCATCGTCCTCCGCCCCAATCGAGGCGGCGCCGTCGTGCCCCGGCCGGAGAACTGCCCGGGCTGCACGGCGTCGCCCCTTTCTGGTCGCGGACCAGAGGAGGAGGGGGAGGCCAAAACGGGCCAGATCACCGGTCTGGCCCGTTTGGCCTCTCTCTCGCCCCGCAGGCCGGCGGCCCAGAGTTGGTCTGGGTCGTGGGCCTGCAGAGGGAGCCCTTTTGCGAGGGGGTTGGGCCCAACCCACAATTGGGCAGAGGCCTGACCAACCATGGTCGGGCCTGGCCCACTTGGGCGGGCTGACTGGCCCGCCTCCAACCAGACCGAACGTGGGTCCGGTCGGAGATCCGCGCCGACCGCGCCGAACCCGGGTTAGGTCAGACCGGATCCGACCTGGCCCGGCCTAGTTTTTTTAATGAAAAAATAATAAAAATTTTAAATTTTAAAAATTTCAAAAGTTAAAAAATGTAGGGTTTGGTTGTAAATTGTCATGTTTGGCCTTTTCAATATAATTATGCATTTATTTGCTTGCACATTGATTATGTCATACGTTTAATTTACATATATAGTCATGTTTAATTGTACGTGTTTAATTTTATTGCAATTATGATTATAATATCTATGATTGTTACTTTAATGATTGCGTGCCCGCATGATCACCTTACATATTAATGAATAGGTGTAAAATCAATCCAAGCTGCTTGACAAAAATATTTTCTTTTAAAATGAACAAAATTAGGTAACGAAATGGCACTAATTGATTAATTAGTGTAATCGGTCTCAACTCTAAATTTTCTAGTTGTGTAGGAAGCGGGGTACACTTTCATGCCTCACTTGATTTCTAGCCGATTGATTTAAATAGGCTAACGATTTTTATTGCAAAAACATTTAAAAATACCAAAATGTCACGCGAGGTATAAGCTTAGAAGAGCCCATGCCTAATCACGGGCTTTAGGTCCATCCTTTAGGCACTATCCCTAAACCTACTCCCTCTTCCTGAGGGTAGGTCGCGGCACTGATGTTTTGGTCTTTCTCTCTCATGCTGTTCTCTTCACTTTGATGAAATAATGGCACTTCCACTTTATTTTGCTCTTGATGTTTTCTCCAAGAAGATAAAGCATCAGGTCCCTCGTTTGACAAGCAACGAAATTGCTATTCCTCAAGGAGGACAACGATTGGCCAAGTACCAACCAACTTGGGCTTACAAAACGTTTGGTCCCTAGCGACACATGATTCACATGTTCTTGTCACAACCTCCTTTTTGGTGTCCTTACGTGCAAGCGCAAACGGAGGCAAATGGCCAGTGCTAAGTATTAAGTTTAGTTTGAATTCTCCCAAGTCTATTAATTCACGATTTATGATTTGAGTTTTTGACTTATAAGTCAATTTTAAATAGGATTCGTCACCAATTAATTTGAAGTAGGGCAACTAAAAATCCAAATGAAATATTGGAAGAAACACTTCACTTTTGCGTAACCAAAAAAACTAAGATCGAGACTTGATTATATTAATTAATCACTAATACCCTTTCGATACTTGATCTTATTTAAAATTAAATAAAGCATTTTACCAATCATGAATTCTAGGATTCCATTTCTAACCACATCATAATGGGCGCAATTGGATAAGCCAATATTTACTTCAAAAAATTAAACATGATTTTCTTTTTTTTTGAATTTTTCGTTAAGTGTTTTCACAAATTTTAAAGAAAAAAACATTCAAAGACTATTTACAAGATTTTTTTTTTTTTTGGGATGCAAAATATTTTTGCATTTTCTTATTTTTCTAAAAGGGAAATAAAATGAAAATATACTGACCCGGATCAGTCAGACCCACTATTTATACTTCATTGACCAAAACACAAGTACATTCCCTTGTCAATTCTATAAAATTGCTGCCCATCCCCTTTTTTATCCTTTTTTTTTCTCTTTTTATTTCCTTTTTTCGATTTTTCTACTTTTCTTTTCTCTTATGCAACCCAAGCGCCTCTCTCCCTTCTCCTTGCGGCGTCGACAGCGATGGTCGAGACGAGTGGTGCCAAAGCTTGAGAGAGGGGGGGGGGGTGGGGACGCGTCGAAACGGCTAAACGGTCGACGTCCGCGAGCGTCAAGCGTCACCGAGGCTTCTCGACCGGCCGAGATGGTGTTCGGACAACTCGAAATCGTTCAAAATGAACACGTAAAAACTAGATCTAGCTTAGGCATTCCATCGAACGGCTAGAGCACACTGCTGAAACGTCGGATCTTGTCTCCATCGGGGCTCAAACCAAAGTCAAAACCTTCGCCGGACAAACAGCGACACCACAACAGTCGAAAATAAGGAGAAGGAGATAGAGTTCGCACAACCGGGTGGCCGCAAGCTCTAGCCCCGCATGCCCAAAACAAGGCAAAAACAGAGGCTAGGGGGCTCACGGTTCGGCTCAGTCGGTACGACGTCGGCGCGGTGGTCACCGGCGGCCTCTCTTTTTGACTCTCTCTGAGCTCACCCTCTCTCAAATCTCTCTCTCGCTCACAGATCTCTGAGAGATCTCGGCGTGCCGAACGGCCTCCTCCTGCCGAGCTGGCGTCCCATCAATCATTACTTCCACTTGCTTGCTCCTTCTTTTCCGCAACTTGTTGTCCTTGTCCTTGTTGCGGGGGAAGGGGAAAAGGAGAGAAGGGAGAGCCGCCCACGTGCGCTGCGGGGAAGGAAGGAGGAAGGAGGAGGAGGAGGAAAGGGGCGGGGGCGATTACGTAGCACGCACACTCTCCGGAAGCCTTTGTGTCATGTCCGACACTCTGACACGTGTCCGACATGCTCCGACACGCGGTCAACGAGTGTTGAAAAATCTGACAGGTGGTCAACTCTCTCCGACACGTGAGTCCAAAATTTCGACACGTGATTCCGATAGGCACGGGGTCAATTTTAAAAATTTCTAATACTTGAGGGGTTAAAATATAAATATACACAAAAGAAGTAATAAAGGAAGTAATAAAATTGCTATAAATATACACACGGGTCAATTTTTTTTTTTAGTTTTGTTTTAGTTTTTAAAAAGTATTTTACTATTTTTTATAATTGTTTTAGTTTTTTTTTAAACAAAAAGTATTTTACTATGAAAGAAGTAATATTATTATTAAAAAAATGCTATATATGATAAATAAATAAATTTAAAAATATCATTTCAGCATTTTTCTTTAAACAATTTTTTTTATTATTCTAAGTTTTATGTATTGTTGTAACAAATTAAAATAATGAATGATATTATTTAATATTTTTCGTGTAAATTAATTATTACGCTATTATTATTATTATTATTATTATTATTATTATTATTATTATTATTATTATTATTATTATTATTTATGTATTTGTATATAAAATATATTTAATATATAAAGTATTTGTATATAAAAATATATTTAATATATAAAGTGTCGCGTGTCCGTGTCCGTGCTACATAGGGGGCGATGGACCGTATGTGGGAAAAAAGAAAGAAGGAAATTAATTTTTTTTGAACTTTTTTATTTATCCGAAATAAAGGAAAATAAAATAAAAAATAAAACCTTGATTGATGCAAATAGTATTAATACTTATGTGATGCGAAAATCATTTTCGTTAGGGCCAAATTGATCTTTAATTTTCCGTGTAATTTAATCATGAATAATTAGTAAAAAATTTAGGTGTCAATGATTACTAGTAAAATTCCGTGTAAGTTTATAGAAAGGCCTGCGGTGATTTATACATATGTGATCACTATCAAAACCCAAATCACTTCTTTTTAACAAATGAGATGTGATCAAAACTAAAATAATCCTTTTGAGCATTTGAATGAGGGATAGTTGCTGTTGTCTCCCCTTCATCATTTTGTACACAACCTTTCTCAGTAAATTTAGGGTAAACCTGTCATAGTAATATAGTTTGAGTTTTTGGTGGCTTTTGCCTTTATATAATTGAGGAAGATAGCCCTATAGAAGACATCAACTCACTTCTATTTGTCGTGAACCGACCCAGGAATCTTTATGAAAACAAGAGAGCATCAATCATTGAACATGTGACCCAAAGAATATCAGAAAACTTTCATACTCGTTCTAAACATGTCAATGACCAGCGAAAACCACTTCTTTAGTTTCCATGGTTTCGATGAGTTGCTGGTTAAGGCCAAAAAAGCCCCTGGTTTGTGAAATTTCCATCATGTGGCAATTGGGTTATTAGGTTATAAACGATTAAGTATGCCAAATTGATTAGTTTATTAATTTAGGAGCAACCATAATGATTGTTATATTAATTTATGAAAGACTCAAGACTTTCATCGGTCTGACGTTCTATAAATGTTGGACTGATATTCAATCAGAAGAGCCACCGACTTTCGAGAACTGACTTCTTCACTTACAAGCAACGATGGCACTTCACCTTTTCTCTCTTCCAAGTGTTTTCTCCGAGAAGATTAGCCGTCAAGTCCCTCGTTCGACAAGCACCAAAGCTGCTTTTCCTCAAGGAGGACGAAGATCCGCCAATTATCAGCCATCTGTCTGGACTCACAATGACCTTTCGTCCCTCGTGACAGATGAAGGTCGCCAATCCTGTCGCGTGGTAAAAATCCACACTCTAGCCATTTGTTCTCTATAAGAGATATTTATGCTAGAGTTTAAAAAAGGTGAAGAGGAATTCTGCAATGTAGTTTGAACTTAATTCTAACAATTATTCAAGTGAATAAATGCTTGGTTTAAATACGACATATCGTATGTTCAAATTACAACGTCTTTCACTCAAAGTAATCTAGGAATCTTATATTGGCTGCTTGTGGTTTTTAGAGTGATTCAGTGCATTGGGGGAGGGGGGGAATCAGTCTACTTCAATAATTGATTATCCTCATGTTCTCAATGAAACATAAATGAACTTGCAGCATTAAGATGACAATTGTCCTAGAAAAAAACTATCCATCCAATTGGGTTGTGTTGTACTGTTATGTTAGGATCCACTCTAACAACAAGGTGGCTATGAAATTCGATTTAATGATCTCTACATCATTGTAGATGTCAAGTCATGAGGTCTCATTGTTAAGATTTATCACTTTTATTAAGAGTTTACGTTATCTTCCATCCCTAGTTTCCTCCGACCATGTCTCTATGGATGAATTGCCAGATGACTAATGTCCATGTTTATATTCACCAATCAACATATTGGTTAGAGAAGGTTCTCTCTCCGAACAAGGATAGAAAGAAATTTTTCCAAACAAGGATGGAGAAAAACAAAATCTAGAGCATGCCATGAAAAGGGGGAATCCCTCTATCCGCATGTCTCTTTACGTTTGTTGCAGAGTTGACACTATTTCATTCTAAAAATTCCATAATAAATGTTATTGTTCTCCGCGTGACACAAATAGGATCTTAAGATCAAACATTTCCACCTCTTTCATTGAAGTATCAAAACATTCTTCTAGGGTTCCAAAACTACTATTTTTTCCCCTCATGTAGGTTGAGCTGCAGAGAGAAAAGGCACAAATGGTGGAAGAAGTCAGAGGTGCTCTTCATGACGAAAATGCTGAGCTCATTACCATATTTGCTCTGGTTGACGACATTCAACGCCTAGGATTGGGACGTCACTTTGAGGAAGACATTTCGCGAGCTCTTCACAGATGTCTCTCTCCAGATGTGGTCTATAAAGGCCTACAGAAGTCTCTGCATGGCACAGCTCTCAGCTTTAGAATTCTTAGACAGCATGGCTTTGAAGTTTCTCAAGGTACTTGACCCTAAATCTGATGATATAAAGCGATTAGAAAATAATTCTCAAAAGTGGGATCAAGATGCTTTTGAAATTTTTGTTATACTTACTTTGTACGTAAAGGTTCAAGATGATTATAAGAAATAGATAATTATTTTGCAATCGCTATGATAGATTAAAGTATTTTATGCCAATCGCTAGCTGTAGTGACATTCACAGCATAGGACCTCACCATATCTTCACATGACTACATTTTAGAGGAGAGATAATTCACTAAGGAACAACTCGATAGTATTTTTCTCTAATTAAATATACTAATCTTGGCGACGAGGAAACAGATGTTTTTAAGATTTTCATGGACGAAAGTGGCAGTTTTATGAAGAACCTTGGGAATGACGTCCAAGGTATGCTAAGCCTATACGAAGCCTCCCATTTGGCCTTTGAAGAAGAAGATATTTTGCACGAGGCTGAAACATTCACCATCGAGCATCTCAAAAACCATAATCGCGACATCAACAAAGATCTTCAGGGCGAAGTGAACCATGAATTGGAATGGCCCCTGCACCGTAGAATGTCGCTGTTAGAAGCTCGAAGGTTCATCGAAGCTTATAGCAGACGTAGATACACGAGTCATCGAATCCTCAAATTTTCTGCTACGAACTTCAACACGTTGCAATCAACCCTCCAAGGAGATCTCCAGGAAGTGTTCAGGTTAGTATGCAAAATAACAAGGACAGACCCTATGATTGATGGTGGAATTGTTGGACTGTAAGGTAATTAGACTTTAGAAAGCTTGACATGTGTTCGAGAAAATAGCAAGCATACTCTAAAAATTTTACTCTTTGATTTACTGCAGATGGTGGGATAATGTTGGCCTCGCAAACGAACTAAACTTCGCGAGGGATAGACTGGTGGAGTGCTTCTTTGCAGCGGTCGCAGTGGCAGATGAGCATCCACTCAGTAATTGTCGGAAAGGGCTGACCAAAGCGAACATACTGAACGTCATCATCGACGATGTGTACGATATTTATGGCACATTGGACGAGCTGGAGTTATTCACAGACGCTGTTCGCAGGTCCATCTCTCATCGACATGCCTGGAGATAATAATATTCACGCATTTCATAATTTTCATCTTATCATTCGTGGTTTCAGATGGGAAATTAATGCTGTGGAAGATCTTCCTGGCTATATGAAGTTGTGCTTCTTAGCTCTCTACAACTGCGTGAACGAACTGGCTTACGACACTCTCAAGGAGACTCGGGAAAATGTCATCCCGTATTTGACAAAAGCGGTACATGACTCGACATTGTATTAATCGACCATGCATGCATCTTTGTTTTAGGAATCTCCTACGTGATACGGAAATTTGGTGTTTCTACTGTTTCGTAGTGGTATGATGCGTGTGAAGCCTTCTTGCAAGAAGCTAAATGGAGTCACAACAAGATCACCCCACGAGTAGAAGAGTACTTGAACAATGGGTGGATTTCAGTATCAGGGCATGTCATGTTGATTCATGCCTACTTTTTATCCAGTCCAAGCATGAGAAAGGAGGAACTTGAATCACTAGAACATTACCATGATCTCTTGCGGTTGCCATCCATGATTTTCCGTCTTACCAATGATCTTGCTACCTCATCGGTATGCATGTTTTCAGCTCTCTTCAGTCCCTTTTTTTTTTTGTTTTTCGTGTCACAATAAATCTTATATAGGCACACCTCTCTTCAGTCCTTTTCTTTTTTTTTCATGTCACAATAGACCTTATACAGGCACATTTTTCTGTAGCCAAACAACTGAAATTTCTGTCCACATATTCATAATTTCTCGGGCAGCTTCTTCTAAAACAATTGGCAAAATCATGTTCCTAATAGGCTGAGCTCGAGAGGGAGAGACGACAAATTCAATCTGGTGTTACATGCAAGAAATGGGGTCTCCGAGTTAGAGGCTCGCAAATACGTTATAAAAATGATCGACACAACGTGGAAGAAGCTGAACAAATATCTAGTCAATGACTCAACCTTCAATCAATCTTTTGTGCGGATGGCTTTCAACCTTGCACGGATGGCGCATTGTATGTACCATGACGGAGATGCAGTTGGAGCTCCAGACGATCTATCGATGAACCGTGTGCACTCACTAATAATTGATCCAGTTTCTCTCGAGCCAGGTTTGGATGGAGGAATTTTGACCTAAATTACATTTTCTCCCCCTCGTTGAAGGAGTTTCTATATTGTACTCTCAATTTCAGACTCATGTCAATTAAATTCCAGTGAGTTTCTTAGCTATAATTTCCAGATCTGTGTTGTCGATTAAATTTCAATGTGTATTTTTATCTCAAGTGTCACATTGTTGATTAAATTCCGGTATGGTTTGTTTACATTTGGTTGGGTTGAAGTGATTGTATTTTTCAAGCGTTTTCGTCAATAAAATTCCTATGTTCGGTTCGTAGTTTCTTGTCTACCTATGATATTTTCTATCTGAAATCATCATGAAACCTGTCTCCTCTACTAAAAAATTGAAGAATGACTTTCGGCGAAAAAATTTTCATCGCGAGATTAATTTTAGCGGAACATAAATGTACAGTCCAAGAGATGTTGAGGTGTGCCACAATTCGAAACCCCACTAGTACCCCAATTATGAAGGGGCGTTGACTAGAGTTTGTCTGCATGATGTCAACACAAATGTCATACGTGGATAAGACTCGAAAGAGTGATAATGCCTGATTTACTTTATCAAGCGACCAACAAACCAAGAAAATTGTCCATACAGATTGTTTGGACGATGAATAATGAGGTGGGTGCTTTGGAGTACAAAAGGGGGGGAAGATTGAATGCTGGCGAGTGAAATCAAAAGCTTACCTATCAAAGCGATCGGCTCCCCGTCTATGGCCCTTGATAAACTGATCTTCACACGTAAAAATGGACTCTTTTGAACTCAACGAACGTTAAGAGTTACTCCTGTTTGCTCATCAGCGAAGCGAAGGCCATCTCCTCTTTCCCCGGAGTTCACATTTTCAAAATAGCGTACAGAAGTCTTTCATAGCGAGAGCTACATAATGTAGCATATTAACTCGATATCACGCGCTCAATCAATCGATATTAATTATTGCATCAAAGCGTAATCTAGTTGGTCGGGGCTGAGATCTGGAAGGTGAGGGTTCAATTTTCCCATTAATGGAGGCGTGTTTTGAGGTGTCATTGCGACCCCACTTCCATGTGTCGAGTTTGAATCTGAAAAATACTTGTTTCAGACTTATCTAGTATCAGCAGTGGGAGCCTCTTGGTGTGTCATGGGGATTTTATTCGGCACAATCGAAGTAAGTTAAGACCGCACTGATTTCATATGAACCCGAAAAGGAAATCCACGTGATTTGCGTAGCTTGTTAAGAGATTCATGGGAATAACGAGGACGGTCGGCAAAATGGATGGGTGCAAGGCCGTCAAGAGTCCCGATCTTTCAAAAAATCTAATCCCTGCGATAAGGCCCGCAAACCCAGGCGAAGGGACTGTCGATATGATACCACAAGAACGACACAACTTCACGCGCGCCAATCAAAGAGACCAACGAGTGAACGAGAGACGATTACAGCATCGTATGGTTGAGCAAACACAGACAGAGATTTGACGAGAGACGATCCAGCAACGTGTGATCGAGCTTACATAGAAAAACGATAGGACGAGAGGATGTGGTCCACCTCGACAACAGCGATGATCGCTTGAAGTCGAAAATCTATCAGCGTATTCCATCGTCATGTTTTAGTAAATAAAAAAAAAATTATGTATAAATAGGGGACTGTTCACGCTAACGAGGGCGTGCACAGATCGCTGAGTTTTCACCTTATGTAAGATTGGCTTTAGTCCAGTTCGCGCGATTAATGGCACTCCATCTTTTTGGCCACGCCTTAGCTTCTGAAGCTTTCCTCTCTGACGGCTAATGGTCGAGTCCATTGTTCAGTGAGCACGCAAGTCTCTGATACTCAAGGAGGACGGAGATGGGCCAATTATCAGCCAACCGTCTGGACTTACAATTACCTTCAGTCTCTTGTGGCCGACGGAGGTCGCCAATCCCGTTGCTCGGTAAAGCACCCTCTTGTTATACGAGATATTTATGCTAAAGTTAAAAGAAAGAAAGATGCTTTTCCCAATTTAGCACGAACTTAACTCTAATGTTTAGACGAATGCTTAAACGCTGGGTTCGGATTCAAGACATCTTGCATTCGAACCATAGCGTCTTCCGCTCAAACTAGCTTGGATTCTACATCTGCCAATTGTGGGTGGGGCATTACCAAAGGTACATGGATGGACAGGGCGGTTTGGTGTATCAGTGGGGAATTAGTCTAATTGAGAATTCAATTATCCTCACTTTCTCAAGAAGACACAGATGAAATTTTGGAATTAGAGAGGATTATTATCCTAGAACAAACCGTCGATCAAACTTGGTAGTGCCATACCTTTATGGTAGGCATCACTCTAATAACTTGATAACTAAGAAATTCGATTTAACAATCTCTCCATTGCCGTGATTGCTAATTCATGTGGTCTCATAATCAATATTTGATCACTTTTATTAATGGATCATATTTTCCTCCATACCTAGTTACTCTTTATCATGTTTTTGATGGATGTATTGGAAGTTGTGGCCATCACCGGAATGTAGATATGACTACACATAAATATGGTGATGCTCTTGCTTGTATCCATCAGCCTAAATATTGAACGGAGGAGGTTTTCTCCCAACAAGGATGGAGGAAGTTTTGTCCTAACGAGAATAGAGAAAAGTACAATCCTTTATTATTTGTGATTAGCCAGCGATATAAACCAAACAAAATCCCCAGCATCACATGAAAAGTCAATCATAGATATCATAATCCCACACACGCGACATAGATAGGACCCTAAGATTGAAAATTTCGACCTCTTCCTTTGAATTATCTTCCTTGGCTTTTTCCTAGGATTCAAAAACTAAGCTATGGATTTTTTTTTTTTTTTTAAATTATAATGTAGATTGAGCTATAGAGAGAAAAGGCATATATGTTGGAAAAGAAAGTTGGAGGTGCCCTTGATGATGAAACTGCTGAACCCATAACCACATTCACTCCAAGATTATCTGATCTAGAGGAGGACGTCACTAGACACTAGATAGAATAATTTGTTATCTTATATGAAATGAAAATTACCAAAAAAGTTTTAAATTTTTTTCAATTCATTCTAAACCTTAGTTTTTTGATAATTCAATCCTAAACATTTTGTAATTATGCCAAATCAGTCCATTGGGCTAATTTTGGTTTGCCAACATTGATGTGAACGTGCGGCCGGTCCCGATGGATAATTTTTTAATATTTTTTTTTGTGAATTTATTCTCTCTTTTTTTCTTCCTCCCTCCTCCATCCTCTTGCTTCGGTGACTAGCTAGAGGGGGAGGGCCGATTGCCGGCTAGAGGCAAGCTCCCACTTGATTTGGTGTGGGCTTGCCTCGCCTAGTGACAATGAGGTCAACCTCACCTAGTTTTGGCGAGGAGAGCCCTCGCCAGAGGTTGGGCGAGGGTGCCTCATCAGATCTGGGCCATGGACGACACCCCTGATGGCTCGCAAATAAGAGAAAAAAGAGAGAGAGAGCCCGTTGGTGTGCATGTCGAAGGGAGGATCACCCACCATTAATTGGAGGAGAAGAAGACGATCTTTATGACATCGTCGTCGATGCACTTCGATTTGTCTCTTTAGTCATGCAAAGGGTTTCTTGGAGGTTTTGAGATAGCCAAACCATGTGAGGCCGACCTCATTGATCCACTGGCTAGGACTTGCCTTGTCAGATGTGGGTGAGGTCAGCCTCGCCGTCATTGGGCAAGGCAAGCTCTTGCCAAATCCGACGGGGGCTCGCCATTGGCCGGTGACCAGCCCTCCCTTTTGGCTGGTCATTGGAGCAAGAAGAAGAAGGGAGGAAGGAAAAATAAGAGAGAGAAAAAAATGAAAAATAATAAAAGAATAAAAAATTAAGTAACAAATTAAAAAATATATATTATCAAAAAATTGTTTGTCACCGACCAAATTTGGTTGGATGGATTGAATCGGCACAATTGCAAAAAGGTTTAGGATTGAGATGGCTAAAAAAAAAAAACAAGGTTTATGACTAAATTGGAAAAATTGCAATTGGATAAGGACTCTTTTGGCAATTTTCCCCTCATCTGGACTTATATTCGGACTATCAAAGGCAAGTGGAAAATTGTGAGGCAGCTCTAAAGTTTTACTCTTAAATTATTGTAGATGGCGGAATAATGTTAGCCTTGCAAACAAGTTGAATTTCGTGAGGGATAAGCCAATGGCCCGCGGTGATAGATGAGCCCTTCCCCAACTTCTGTCAAGGGCTAACCAAGGTGAACAAGTCTATAACCGTCATTGATGATGTGCACGATATTTATGTCACGTTGGATGAATTGGAGCTATTCATAGACATCGATTTATTTGGAAAAGCCATATCCACACATCTCAATTGCTGAAGTTTCGGCTTCTAATTTGCATGTTTTTAGACAAGATGTCAATGCTGTGGAAGATCTTTCCACAATAGCAAAATGACATTGACTCGGGACACTCTGAAGGGGTCAAGGAAGATTGTCGTCCCTTGTCTAATTCACGTGTTCTCATAATCAATATTTTATCACTTTTATTAATGGGTCATATTTTCCTCCGTACTTAGTTTCCTCTTATCAAGTTTTTGATGGATGAATTGGAAGTTCGGGCCATCATCGGAATGTAGATATGACTACACATAAATATGGTGATGTTCTTGTTTGTATCCACCGGCCTGAATATTGAATGGAGGAGGTTTTCTCTGTCCTAACGAGAATAGAGAAAGGTACGATACTTTATTATTTGTGATTAGCTAGCGATATAAACCAAACAAAATCCCTAGCATCACATGAAAAGTCAATAATAGATATCATAATCCCATGCATGTGACATAAATAGGACCCTGAGATTGAAGATTTCGACCTATTCCTTTGAATGATCTCTCTTGGCTTTTTCCTAGGATTCAAAAACTAAGCTCTTGATTTTTTTAATTCTAATGTAGATTGAGCTATAGAAAAAAAAGGCACAGATGTTGGAAGATAAAGTCAGAGGTGCCTTTGATGATGAAACTGCTAAACCCACAACCACATACTATCCGATCTAAAGGAGGACATTACCAAACACCGGATAGAATAATTTGTTATCTTATATGGAGGGAAAATTACCAAAAAAATCCTAATTTTTTTTTCAATTCAGTTATAAATCTTATTTTTTGATAATTCATTTCTAAATTTTTTGTAATTATGTCAATTCAGTCCATTAGACTAAATTTGGCTGGCTAACGCTGACATGGACGCCAACTGGCGTTGGCGGACAATTTTTTAATACTATTTTACTTGTTTTGAATTTCTTTGTATTTTTTTTTTTATATATTTTTTGTGAATTTTTTTCTCTTTTTTTTTCTTCCTCCTCCCTTCTTCTTCCTCTTGCTCCAATGACTAGCCAGAGGGGAGGGCCAATTGCTGACTAGTGGCGAGCTCTAGCCGGATTTGGTGTGGGCTTGCCTCGCTTAGCGACAACGAAGCTCACCTAAATCCGATGAGGCACCCTCACCTAGCCTCGTTGGATCTGGGCAACGGATGACACCCCTATCGGCTAGCAAATTAGAGAAAAAGAGAGAGAGCCCATCAGCCCGGTGCGTGCGTCGAAGGGAGGATCACCCACCATCGATTGAAGGAGAAGAAGATGATCTCCATGACATCGTCGCTGATGCACTTTGATTTGTCTCCTTCATTGTGTGAAGGATTTCTTGGAAGTTTCGAGATAGCCAAACCATGCGAGGCCAACCTCGCCAATCCATTGGCGAGGACTTGTTTTGTTAGATCTAGGTGAGGTCGGCCTTGCCAACGCTGGACAAGGCGAGCTCTTGCTAGATCTGATGGGGGCTCGCTCTGACAACGATCGACCCTCCCCTTTTTGGCTCGTCGTCAAAGCAAGAGAAAGAAGAAGGGATGAAGGAAAAATAAGAGAGAGAAAAAAAGGAAAAATAAAAGAAAAAAATACAAAAATTAAGTAAAAAAATTCAAAAATAAAATATTATTTAAAAATTGTCTATCGACCAACCAAATTTGATCAAATGACTAAATTGATATAATTATAAAAGGTTTATGACTAAAATGGCTAAAAAGAAGAAGAAGAAGATTTAGGACTAAATTGAAACAATTGCTATTGATTAAGGACACTTTTGGTCATTTTTCCCTTCTCTGGATCCAGACCACCAAAGGCAAGTGGAAATTTGTGAGGCATAAAGTTTTGCTCTTAGATTATTGTAGATGGCAAAATAATGTTAGCCTTGCAAACAAGTTGAACTTCGTGAGGGATAGGCCAATGGACCTGATGACATCAACCATAATAGAGTTTTGGTAGTGTATAGTCAGGGACTGTGATTGGTTAAACTGGGACGAAGCTCACTTGGTATATTGTTGGGCATTTTAACGAAGTCAGCGAATGTCCTGAGTTTGGTGAATGGCAATAAAGAAGCTCAACAACTTCAATTACAATAATTCTAGTAATTGTGTGTAGTTTTACCTAATAGATCAAGATTTGTGGCATATCGTTAACAATGACAATACCAAACCATCCACTAATGATGAAGAGTGGAGGAAGTGGAAGATCAATGATGGTAAGACTCTCAAAGTCTTGCGGTCACAGTAGAAGATGAATTATTGCAGCATATCAAGAGTGCAAAGCCTTTGAAGGCAGCATAGGATGCTTTGGTGGCATTGTTTGTGAGGATAAATGATAGCAAGTTAGAATAATTGAAAAACAAGTTACTATTGATCTAGCAATAGGATATGATATTTTTCCAAAGTCAAATCTTTTTGGAAGAAATTTCAAAGTTAGATCCTCAAAGTGCCATATTTGAGACTAGGATAAAAAGAATCACCATTCACAGGGTATGACTAGAGTAAAACACTATTGTTACAGCCCCTTGTGGATGGGCTAAAGATCCAACTTTGACCGATTTGGAGAATATTTTGGCCAACCAAGAGGTTTTAGAAAAATAGATGTCTAAGGTCTTAGTAAATGATGATAAGACTATCCTCTTTAGTAATAAAAGAGGGTTTAAGAGTTAGATGAGAAATGGTGCTCGCACTAAAGAGTAAATTGAGAAAAAAAAAAACTCCTATTAAGATTGACAAAGGTGACCACAAGGGACAAGTGCTCAGCTAGGGGGAGCTCGTTGGGATCAGTATAAAGATAATGAGAATGAAGGTAAAAACAGCCAAACATGAGACAATCACTACTATATTTGTGAGAAAAAAGGTCACTTTGCTAGGGATTTTCAATTGAAAAGAATAGAAGGAAACATTGCAACGTCTGAGGAAAATAATGGTGAATAGGACTGGGCTTTCCATGTGTCCCTTGCAGTGAAGAATAAAAATAGCTTGCATTCTTCTCTATCATTTAGTCAAAAGATGTGACGACCCTTTTCACTGTAAGTGATAAATTAATCAATTATAATAATGATTGGGCAGTTGATTCGGGGCGCTCAAGCGATATGACTAGAGATCAAGGCAAGCTATCAAACATGTTTAAGTACATTGATGGATGAGTAGTTGTCACCATAGACAACTCAAGGTTGCTGAATACCTATGTCAATCGAACGGTGATAACATCCCGATTTAGTTCATATCAGGTTGAGTTGCAAAATGCGTATCATATGTTGGGAATGAAGAAAAATCTATCGTTGGTGTTACAACTCACAAGCTCAGGCAATTATGTGTTAGGTCTAAGAGACGTTAAGGTGTGCCATAGTTTGAAACCTTGATAGTACATGAATCATGGAGAGGCGTAACTAGAGTCTGTCTACATGATATGAGCATAGACGGCAGCAAAACTTGTAAGAGTGACACGCTTGATTTTCGCAATCAAGTGACCAGTGAATCAAGGAAATTTTCCAAATGATCGATATTATGGTATACAAAAGTCTTTTAGAATGTAGCCTACGTCGA
Organism: Eucalyptus grandis; assembly: GCF_016545825.1. Taxonomy (NCBI): domain Eukaryota; kingdom Viridiplantae; phylum Streptophyta; class Magnoliopsida; order Myrtales; family Myrtaceae; genus Eucalyptus; species Eucalyptus grandis. The sequence goes on along the minus strand of NC_052622.1, from coordinate 10,812,568 downwards.
GGAAGTGAGAGGTACATAATGTAGCATATTAACTATATCGCGTGCTCAATCAATTGATATCAATTACGGCATCTAAGCCTAGTCTAGTTGGTCCGGGTTGAGATCCGGAATGTGAGGGTTCTTCAATTTCTCCGTTCCTCAACTTGCACGCGAAGGAAGTCCTGCCTCATGTGTCGAGTTTGAACCCGAAAATACTCGATTGGGACCTTATCTAGTACCAAAAGTGGGAGCCCTCTTGGTGTCCTGTGAGGATCTTATTTGGGTCGGATTCTTGACTATCTTGAAAAGGATGTAGACACTGTTTGCGGTGCATATTAAGAGATCCAGAGAAATAACGAGGGCAAGATTGGGTTATCGAACCATCAAAATGGATGGGCCCAAGACCATCACGATCCCTGAAATTTCGAAGGATCCAATTCTGTAATGAGGCCTGCAAGCTCAGGCCTAGGGACTGTCTACATGACACCACAAGATTTCCGGAACATTCGAGCATCAAACCCTTTCCCAGAAGGTGGGGCCTTGCTTCTCTGGGAGAACAAGGGACCATCCACAACTGTATGTTCCGTGCAGATTCCCCCTTTATAGCTTGCGGGAGAATAATGATGGTATATAGAGACAACGTCTCCAAATAAAATCTTTGATCCTGAGAACGACACGACTTCTCGCGCGCCATTCGTTTCCGACCAGGTGTTCCGGCTAAAAAGACGAGGGAACTAACGAATGGACGAGAGGCGAGCCCAGCGGCGTGTGATTGAGCAACATGGACAGAAGATTCGATGAGGGACGATCCAGCAGTAGCGTGTGATCGAGCATACATAGAAAAATGAGAGGACAGGAGCATATGGTCCGCCACGACAACAGCTACGATCGCTTGAAGTATTCCAACGTTGTGTCCTAGGAAATCAGATATTTTGTATAAATAGGGTGTTGGGAAAAATTCAGGAAACGGGATCCCGAAAAAAGTGAATCGACACAGAATCGAACACAAACGTAGTGGAAGCGAGCCTAGAAAAATCATGAATCACCGATCCTAAAGGACATCACATAAACGAACGCACCTTGTTTACACAGACTAAACACCGGTGTTGCGAATCAAATTGGAATTTCTTCAGAGGATTATCCTATTCTGTTCTTCGGGAGAAAAGTGGTGTTGGAAGACGTAACTTCTGAGAGAACGTAATCTCTCTTTTACAAAATACGTAACTTCTATCTCAGATAACCGCCTCTCTGACTTTCCTTTATTTTTAATAACTTTCTCCATGGGCCCTCAACTCACGGGCCGGGCCTTTTGGGCCCAACATGGGCAGACGGGCCAACTCAGGCCCATCAAAAGAAAAATCCATCATAGGGGACCGTTCACGCTAACTGAGAGCATGCATTGATCGCTGAGTTTTCACCTTTTGTAGGATTGGCCTAAGTCCAGTTCGTGCAAGTAATGGCACTTCGTCTTTTGTCCGCGCCTTATCTTCCGAAGCTTCCCTCTCCAACGGCTAATGGTCGAGTCCATTGTTGAGCGAGCACGCAGGTCTCTGATACTCAAGGACGACGGAGATCGGCCAATTATCAGCCAACCGTCTGGACTCACAATTACCTTCAGTCACTTGATTCTGATGAAAGCCGTCAATCTCGTCATGTGGTAAAAAACCACACTCTAGCTATATGTTCTCCATACGAGACATTTATGCTACTGTCAAAAGAAAAGAAGACGATTTTCATAATTTGGTTTGAACTTAAATATAATGTTTAGATGAGTGGTTAAATACTTGGTTTGAATACGAGACATTAATGTCTTTCGCTCAAAGTAACCTTGGTTCCTACATTGGCCACTTGTGGGTGGAGCATTGCTGCAGGTACGTGGACAAGGCAGCCCAATGCATCGGTGGGAATTTAGTCTAACTGGAAGTTCAATTATTCTGACGTTCTCAATAAAACATAGATGAAATTTTGGAATTAGAGAGGATAATTACCCTAGGACAAACTGTCAATCAAACTCGGTTGTACAAACTGTCGATCAAACTCGGTTGTGTTGTAACTTTATGTTAAGCATCACCGTACTAACTTGATGAGTAGGACATTTGATTTAATGATCTCCCCATCGTCATAATTATTAATTCATGTGGTCTCATAATCAAGATTTATCACTTTTATTGATAGGTCATATTTTCCTCCATAACTAGTTTCCTCTAATCATGTTTTTGATGGATGAATTGGAAGGCCATCATCGAAATATGGATATAACTAAAGGTAAGGAACACCACAACTATCATAACTTTCGTTACGGCATTCACTAAGTGTCCTAATTTTTTTTTTTCGATCACTTGAGTGCTATTACTTCTAAAAAATGTTTACTTGAGTGTTGTAACTTTTAATCTATCACTTAAGTGCTAAAACGTTTTATAAATGCTTACCCAAATCTTGGAAATCTAACATGACATATCACTTGCAGTGAAGACTTTTTAAAAAGGTTATGATATTTAAGTAATCGGTTGAAAAGTTATATGGTGCTTAAGTGATTGGGAAAAGAAGTTATGATACTCAAATTAGTATCGTATATAAGTTATAACATTTAGACATTTGAAAAAAAAAGTGTGGTATTTAAGTGAGCGTCATACAAAAATTATGGCACTTGCGGTACTTGTATCCACCAACCCGAACACTGATTGGAAGAGGTTTTCTTCCAACAAGTATGTAGAAAGTCTTGTCCAAACAAAAATAGAGAGTCATGAACCATTGTCATTTGTGATTAGTTAGCAATATAAACCTATCAAAATCTACGGCATGCCATGAAAAGATGAAATCCTCTATCCTCGTGTATCTTGACGTCTTTTACACAACACTATTTCATCTTAAAAAATCAATCATAGTCATAATCCCACGCATGTGACATAAATGGGACCACCAGATAGAAGATTTCCACCTCTTCCTTTGAAGTATCTTTCTTTGCTTTTTTCTAGGGTTCAAACACTAAGCTGTGGATTTTACTTTCTTCTAACGTAGGTCAGGCTACAGAGAGAAAAGGCACAAATGTTGGAAGAAGTGAGAGGTGCTCTCAATGACGAAAAAGCTGAACCCATGACCATATTTGCTCTGGTTGATGACTTTCAACGCTTAGGACTCGGCCAACATTTTGAGGAAGACATTTCGAGAGCTCTTCGCAGATGTCTCTCTAATGATGCGGTCAATAAGAGCCGGCAGAAGTCTCTGCAGGGCACAGCTCTAAGCTTTCGGATTTTTAGACAGCACGGCTTTGAAGTTTCTCAAGGTACTTCATCGTAAATCTGATGAAACAAAAGCAATTAGAAGATAATTCTCAAAAGTGAAATCAAGATGCTTTTGCAATTTTTGTTATACTAGCGTAGCTTTTGTGCACGAAGGTTCGAAATGATTATATGAAACAGACGAGTACTCTGTAATTACTATGACGTGCTAAACACTTGTAGTGACATCAATAATAGCTCTCAGCATAGGACCTCACCATATCCTCTCATGAGCGAAGGGCATTATAAATTAAAAAACTGCATAGTATCTTTCTCTAATCAGATGGACTAATCTCGGCTTCGAATAAACAGATGATTTTAAGATTTTCATGGACAAAAGTGGCAGTTTTATGAAGACCCTTGGTGGTGATGTCCAAGGAATGCTGAGTCTACACGAAGCCTCCCATTTGGCCTTTGAAGAAGAAGATAGCTTGCAAGAGGCTAGATCATTCGCCATCGAGCATCTCAGAAACCTTAATTGCAACGTCGACAAAGATCTCAAAGACCAAGTGAAACATGAATTAGAACTGCCTCTGCACTGTAGAATGCCAATGCTAGAAGCTCGACAGTCCATTGAAGCTTACAGAAGATGCGGATACACCAATCATCGAATCCCCGAATTTGCCGTGACGAACTTCAACACGTCACAATCAATCCTCCAAAGAGATCTTCAGGAAATGTCAAGGCTAGTCTGCAAACTCATGAGGATAAATCCTACAATGGACGATGGAATTCATGGGCTATAAGGAAATTAGACTTTGGAAAGCTTCCCATGTATTCGAAAAATTGCAATGCATACTCTAAAATTATACTGTGTTATCGCAGATGGTGGAATGATGTTACCCTCGCGAGAAATTTGAACTTCGTGAGGGATAGACTAATGGAGTGCTTCTTTTGGGCGGTTGGAGTGGCAGAGGAACCTACGCTCGCTAATTGTCGGAAGCGGCTGACCAAAGTGACCTCACTGATAACCATCATCGATGATGTGTACGATGTTATGGCACATTGGACGAACTGGAGCTATTCACTGATGCTGTTCGCAGGTTCATCGTTCGTCAATTTACTTGGAGACAATAACGTTCATGCATTTTAGAGGTTGAGGTTCCACCTTGTCATTTGTGTGGTTTCAGATGGGACATCAATGCTGTGGACGATCTTCCTGGCTATATGAAGTTGTGCTTCTTAGCTCTCTTCAACAGCGTGAACGAAATCGCTTACGACACTCTCAAGGAGACCGGGAAAATTGTCATCCCGTATCTAGCAAAATCGGTAAGCGAAAAGACTTTTCAGTACTCGACATTGTACTAACTGACCATGTACGCATCCGACTTTTAGGAATTTCCTACCTAATACGTAAATTTGGTATTTCTATTGCTTCCCAGTGGTATGATTTGTGCAAATCCTTCTTGCAAGAAGCCAAATGGAGCTACAACAAGACTAACCCACGATTTGAAGAGTACTTGAACAATGGGTGGATATCATCATCAGGGCATGTCATATTGATTCATGCCTACTTTTTATCAAGCCCAAGCATGAGACGGGAGGAACCAGAATCGCTAGAACATTACCATGATATCTTGCGCTTGCCATCCATGATTTTGGGTCTTACCAATGATCTCGGTACCTCATCGGTATGCATTTTTTTCAGCTCTCTAGTTTGATTTTTCCTGTTTCACAGTTAACCTTATGCAAATACTTTTTTTCTGCAGTCATAATATCCATATACTCAATAATCTTTTAGATAGCTTCTTCTAAAATAATCTTCTGCTAAAACAATTGGCAAAACTATGGTCCTAACAGGCTGAGCTAGAGAGGGGAGAAACAACGAATTCAATCATGTGTTACATGCAAGAGATGGGGGTCTCCGAATCAGTGGCTCGCGATTACGTTATGAAATTGATCGACACATCTTGGAAACAGATGAACAAATATCTAGTCAATGGCTCCACCTTCGATCAATCTTTTGTGCGGATGGCTTACAATCTTGCCCGGACAACACATTTCATGTACCAGGATGGAGATGCGCATGGAGCTCCGGACAACCGGTCGAGGAACCGTATGCACTCATTGATAATCGAGCCTATTTCTCTCGAGCATCAATCCCTTTCCCAGAAGGTGGGGCCTTGCTTCTCTGGGAGAACAAGGGACCATCCATAACTGTATGTTCCGTGCAGATTCCCTCTTTATAGCTTGCGGGAGAATAATGATGGTATATAGAGAGAATATCTCCATATAAAATCTTCGATCCTGAGAATGACACAACTTCTCGTGCGCCATTTGTTTCCGAACAGGTGTTCGGCTAAAAACACGAGGACACTAACGGATGGACGAGAGGCGAGCCCAGTAGCGTGTGATTGAGCAACATGGACAGAAGATTCGACGAGGGACAATCCAGCAGCAGCGTGTGATCGAGCATACGTAGAAAAATGAGAGGACAAGAGCATATGGTCCGTCACGACAACAGCGACGATCGCTTGAAGTCGAAAATCTAGTAGCGTATTCCAACGTTGTGTCCTAGGGAATCAGATATTTTGTATAAATAGGGACCGTTCACGCTAACTGAGAGTATGCACTGATCTTTGAGTTTTCACCTTTTGTAGGATTGGCCTTAGTCCAATTCGTGTGAGTAATGGCACTTCGTCTTTTGTCCGCGCCTTATCTTCCGAAGCTTCCCTCTCCAACGGCTAATGGTCGAGTCCATTGTTGAGCGAGCACGCAGGTCTCTGATACTCAAGGACGACGGAGATCGGCCAATTATCAGCCAACCGTCTGGACTCACAATTACCTTCAGTCACTTGATTCTGATGAAAGCCGTCAATCTCGTCATGCGGTAAAAAACCACACTCTAGCTATATGTTCTCCATACGAGACATTTATGCTACTGTCAAAAGAAAAGAAGACGATTTTCGTAATTTGGTTTGAACTTAAATATAATGTTTAGATGAGTGGTTAAATACTTGGTTTGAATACGAGACATTAATGTCTTTCGCTCAAAGTAGCCTTGGTTCCTACATTGGCCACTTGTGGGTGGAGCATTGCTGCAGGTACGTGGACAAGGCAGCTCAATGCATCGGTGGGAATTTAGTCTAATTGGAAGTTCAATTATTCTCACGTTCTCAATAAAACATAGATGAAATTTTGGAATTAGAGAGGATAATTACCCTAGGACAAACTGTCGATCAAACTTGGTTGTGCTGTAACTTTATGTTAGGCGTCACTGTACTAACTTGATGAGTATGACATTTGATTTAATGATCTCCCCATTGTCATAATTATTAATTCATGTGGTCTCATAATCAAGATTTATCACTTTTATTGATAGGTCATATTTTCCTCCATAACTAGTTTCCTCTAATCATGTTTTTGATGGATGAATTGGAAGGCCATCATCGAAATATGGATATAACTAAAGGTAAGGAACACCACAACTATCATAACTTTCGTTACAGCATTCGCTAAGTATCATAATTTTTTTTTGATCACTCGAGTGCCATAACTTCTGAAAAATGTTTACTTGAGTATTGTAACTTTTAATCTATCACTTAAGTGCCAAACCCTTTTATAAATGCTTATCCAAATCTTAGAAATCTAACATGGAATGTTTTTTAAAAAATTTGTGACATTTAAGTAATAGATTGAAAAGTTATATGGTATTTAAGTGATTGAAAAAAAAGTTATGATACTCAAATGAGTGTCGTATATAAATTATGACACTTAGACAATTGAAAAAATATTATGATATTTAAGTGAGCGTCATACAAAAATTATGCCACTCACAGTATTTGTATCCGCCAACCCGAATATTGATTGGAAGAGGTTTTCTTCCAACAAGTATGTAGCAAGTCTTGTCCAAACGAGAATAGAGAGTCATCAACGATTGTCATTTGTGATTAGTTAACAATATAAACCTATCAAAAAATACAGCATGCCATGAAAAGATGAAATCCTCTATCCTCGTGTATCTTGACGTCTTTTACACAACATTATTTCATCTTAAAAAATCAGTCATAATCCCACGCATGTGACATAAATGGGACCACTAGATAGAAGATTTCCACCTCTTCCTTTGAAGTATCTTTCTTTGCTTTTTTCTAGGGTTCAAACACTAAGCTGTGGATTTTACTTTCTTCTAACGTAGGTCGAGCTACAGAGAGAAAAGGCACAAATGTTGGAAGAAGAAGTGAGAGGTGCTCTCAATGACGAAAAAGCTGAACCCATGACCATATTTGCTCTGGTTGATGACTTTCAACGCTTAGGACTCGGCCAACATTTTGAGGAAGACATTTCGAGAGCTCTTCGCAGATGTCTCTCTAATGATGCGGTCAACAAGAGCCGGCAGAAGTCTCTGCATGGCACAGCTCTAAGCTTTCGGATTCTTAGACAGCACGGCTTTGAAGTTTCTCAAGGTACTTCATCGTAAATCTGATGAAACAAAAGCAATTAGAAGATAGTTCTCAAAAGTGGGACCAAGATGCTTTTGCAATTTTTGTTATACTAACTCTTGTGTATGAAGGTTCGAAATGATTTTATGAAACAGACAAGTATTCTGTAATCACTATGACATGCATAGTATCTTTCTCTAATCAGATGGACTAATCTAGGCTTCGAATAAACAGATGTTTTAAAGATTTTCATGGACGAAAGTGGCAGTTTTATGAAGACCCTTGGTGGTGATGTCCAAGGTATGCTGAGTCTACACGAAGCCTCCCATTTGGCCTTTGAAGAAGAAGACATCTTGCACGGGGCTAGATCATTCGCCATTAAGCATCTCAGAAATCTTAATCGCAACGTCAACAAAGATCTTCAAGACCAAGTGAAACATGAATTAGAACTGCCTCTGCACCGTAGAATGCCATTGCTAGAAGCTCGACAGTCCATTGAAGCTTACAGCAGACACGGATACACCAATCATCGAATCCTCGAATTTGCCGTGCTGAACTTCAACACGTCGCAATCAATCCTCCAAAGAGATCTTCAGGAAATGTCAAGGTTAGTCTGCAAACTCATGAGGAAAAATCCTATAATGGACGATGGAATTCATGGACTGTAAGGTAATTAGACTTTAGAAAGCTTGACATGTGTTCGAGAAAATTGCAATGTATACTCTAAAAATTTTACTCTTTGATTTGCTGCAGATGGTGGAATAATGTTGGCCTCGCAAACGAACTAAACTTCGTGAGGGATAGACTAGTGGAGTGCTTCTTTGCAGCGGTCGCAGTGGCAGATGAGCATCCACTCAGTAATTGTCGGAAAGGGCTGACCAAAGTGAACATGCTGAACGTCATCATCGACGATGTGTACGATATTTATGGCACATTGGACGAACTGGAGCTATTCACAGACGCTGTTCGCAGGTCCATCTCTCATCGACATGCCTGGAGATAATAATATTCACGCATTTCATAAGTGTCATCTTATCATTCGTGGTTTCAGATGGGACATTAATGCTGTGGAAGATCTTCCTGGCTATATGAAGTTGTGCTTCTTAGCTCTCTACAACAGCGTGAACGAACTGGCTTACGACACTCTCAAGGAGACTCGGGAAAATGTCATCCCGTATTTGACAAAAGCGGTACATGACTCGACATTGTATTAATCGACCATGCATGCATCTTTGTTTAAGGAATCTCCTACGTAATACGGACATTTGGTGTTTCTACTGTTTTGTAGTGGTATGATTCGTGTGAAGCCTTCTTGCAAGAAGCTAAATGGAGTCACAACAAGATCACCCCACGAGTAGAAGAGTACTTAAACAACGGGTGGATTTCAGTATCAGGGCATGTCATGTTGATTCATGCCTACTTTTTATCCAGTCCAAGCATGAGAAAGGAGGAACTTGAATCACTAGAACATTACCATGATCTCTTGCGGTTGCCATCCATGATTTTCCGTCTTACCAATGATCTTGCTACCTCATCGGTATGCATGTTTTCAGCTCTCTTAAGTCCGTATTTTTTTTTTCGTGTCACAATGAACCTTATACAGGCACAGCTCTCTTCATTCTTTTTCTTCTTCTTTTTTGTGTCACAATGAACCTTATACAGGCACATTTTTCTGTAGTGAAACAACTGAAATTTCTGTCCACGTATTCATAATTTCTCGGGCAGCTTCTTCTAAACCAATTGGCAAAAACATTTTCCTAATAGGCTGAGCTCGAGAGGGGAGAGACGACAAATTCAATCTGGTGTTGCATGCAAGAAATGGGGGTCTCCGAGTTAGAGGCTCGCAAATACGTTATCAAACTGATCGACACAACGTGGAAGAAGCTGAACAAATATCTAGTCAATGACTCAACCCTCAATCAATCTTTTGTGCGGATGGCTTTCAACCTTGCACGGATGGCGCATTGTGTGTACCATGACGGTGATGCAGTTGGAGCTCCAGACGATCTTTCTAGGAACCGTGTGCACTCACTAATAACTGATCCAGTTTCTCTCGAGCCATGTTTGGATGGAGGGAGTTTGACCTAAATTACATTTGCTCCCCCTCGTTGAAGGATTTTCTATATTGTACTTTCAAATTCAGACTCACGTCGATTAAATTCCAGTGAGTTTCTTAGCTATAATTTCCAGATTCATGTTGTCGATTAAATTTCGATGTGTGTTTTTATCCTAAGTGTCACATTGTTGATTAAATTCCGGCATGGTTTGTTTACATTTGGTTTGGTTGAAGTGATTGTATTTTTCAAGCCTTTTCGCCAATAAAATTCCTATGTTCTGTTTGTAGTTTCTTGTCTACCTATGATATATTCTATCTGAAATCATCATGAAACCTGTCTCCTCCACTAGAAAATTGAAGAATGAATTTCAGCGAAAAGTTTTTCATTCGTGAGATTAATTTTAGCGGAACATAATTGTACAGTCCATGAGATGTTGAGGTGTGCCACAATTTGAAACCCCACTAGTACACCAATTATGAAGGGGCGTTGCCTAGAGTTTGTCTGCATGATGTCAACACAAATGGCATACGTTAATAAGACTCGAAAGAGTGATCATGCCTGATTTACTTGATCAAGCGACCAACAAATCAGAAAATTGTCCATACAGATTGTTTGGACGATGAATAATGAGGTGGGTGCTTTGGAGTACAAAGGGGGGGGGGGGAAGATTGAATGCTGGCGAGTGAAATCAAAAGCTTACCTATCAAAGCGATCGGCTCCCTGTCAATGGCCCTTGATAAACTGATCTTCACACGTAAAAATTGACTCTTTTGAACTCAACGAACGTTAAGAGAAACTCCTGTTTGCTCATCAGCGAAGCGAAGGTCATCTCCTCTTTCCCTGGAGTTCACATTTTCAAAATAGCGTACAAAAGTCTTCCATAAGACAGCCTATCTCGAGCGAGCGAGAGCTACATAATGTAGCATATTAACTCGCTATCACACACTCAATCAATCGATATTAATTATTGCATCTAAGCATATTCTAGTTGGTCGGGGCTGAGATCCGGAAGGTGAGGGTTCAATTTTCCCATTAATGGAGGCGTGTTTGGAGGTGTCATTGCGACCCCACCTCCATGTGTCGAGTTTGAGTCATCTAGTATCAGCAGTGGGAGCCCTCTTGGTGTGTCTTGAGGATTTTATTCGGCACAATCGAAGTAAGTAGAGACCGCACTGATTTTCATATGAACCCGAAAAGGAAATCGACGTGATTTGTATAGGATGTTAAGAGATTCATGGGAATAACGAGGACGGTCGATTGGTTTATCGATCCCGCAAAATGGATGGGCGCAAGACCGTCAAGAGTCCCGATATTTCAAAGGATCTAATCCCTGTAATGAGGCCGGCAAGCCCAGGCCAAGGGACTGTCGATATGACACCACAAGAACGACACAACTTCACGTGCGCCAATCAAAGAGACCAACGAGTGGACGAGACCAGCATCGTATGATAGAGCAAACACAGACAGATTTGAAAAAAGACGATCCAGCAACATGTGATCGAGCTTACATAGAAAAACGATAGGACGAGAGGATGTGGTCCACCACGACAACAGCGACGATCGCTTGAAGTCAAAAAATCTATCAGCGTATTCCAACGTCATGTCCTAGTAAATAAATAAAAAAATTTATGTATAAATAGGGGACTGTTCACGCTAACGAGGGCGTGCACTGATCGCTGAGTGACCTTATGTAGGATTGGCTTTAGTCCAGTTCGCGCGATTAATGGCACTCCATCTTTTTTGCCACGCCTTAGCTTTCGAAGCTTTCCTCTCCGACGGCTAATGGTCGAGTCCATTGTTTAGTGAGCCTGCAGGTCTCTGATACTCAAGGAGGACGGAGATGGGCCAATTATCAACCAACCGTCTGGACTTACAATTACCTTTAGTCTCTTGTGGCTGACGGAGGTCGCCAATCCCATTGCGCGGTAAAACACCCTCTCGTTATACGAGACATTTATGCTAAAATTAAAAGAAATAAAGACAATTTTCGCAATTTGGCACAAAACTCTAATGTTTAGACGAATGGTTAAACGCTTGGTTCGAATTCAAGACATCTTGAATTCGAATCATAGCGTCTTTGCTCAAACTAACCTTGGATTCTACATCTGCCACTTGTGGGTGGAGCATTAACATAGGTACGTGGACGGACAGGGCGGTTTGGTGTATAGGTGGGAATTAGTCTAATTGAGAGTTCGATTATCCTCACGTTCTCAAGAAAACACAGATGAAATTTTGGAATTAGGGAGGGTAATTATCCTAGAACAAACCGTCGATCAAACTTGGTAGTGCCGTACCTTTATGTTAGGCATCACTCTAATAAATTGATGACTAGGGAATTCGATTTAACAATCTCTCCATCGCCATGATTGCTAATTCATGTGGTCTCATAATCAATATTTTATCCCTTTTATTAATGGGTCATATTTTCCTCCTTATCTAGTTTCCTCTCTATCATGTTTTTGATGGATGTATTGGAAGTTGTGGCCATCACCGGAATGTAGATATGACTACACATAAATATGGTGATGCTCTTGCTTGTATCCACCAGCCTGAATATTGAATGGAGGAAGTTTTGTCCTAACGAGAATAGAGAAAGGTACGATACTTTATTATTTGTGATTAGCTAGCGATATAAACCAAACAAAATCCCCAGCATCACATGAAAAGTCAATCGTAGATATCATAATCCCACGCACGTGACATAAATAGGACCCTAAGATTGAAGATTTCGACCTCTTCCTTTGAATTATCTTTCTTGGCTTTTTCCTAAGATTCAAAAACTAAGCTATGGATTTTCTTAATTCTAATGTAGATTGAGCTATAGAAGGAAAAGGCACAGCTATCGCGAGATAAAGTAGACGTGCCCTTGATGATGAAACTACTAAACCCATAACCACATTCGCTCCGGGATTATCTGATCTAAAGGAGGATGTCACCATACACTAGATAGAATAATTTGTTATCTTATATGGGGGGAAATTACCCAAAAAGTCCTAAAAAAAATTTCAATTTAGTCATAAATCTTATATTTTGATAATTCAATCCTAAACTTTTTGTAATTATGACAATTCAGTCTATCCGACTAAAGTTGGCTAAAAGCCGTCTTTGGCGGGCCCCAATGGACAATTTTTTGATAATGTTTTATTTTTTGAATTTCTTTATATTTTTTAAAACTTTTTTGTAATTTTTTTTCTTCCTCCTCCCTCCTTCCTCCTCTTGCTCTAGTGACTAGCTAGAGGGGAGGGTCGATTGCCGACTAGTGGCAAGCTCCCGCTAGATTTGGTGTGGGCTCGCCTCGCCCAACGACGGCAAAGCCTACCTCACCCAAATTCGATGAGGCACACTCGCCTAGCGTTGTCGAATCTAGGCGACGAACAACACCCCTAACAGCTAGCAAATTAGAGAAAGAGAGAGAGAGAGCCCATAAGCTAGTGCGCGCGTCGAAGGGAGGATCACCCACCATCAATTGAAAGAGAAGAAGATGATCTCCATGACATGGTCACTGATGCACTTCGATTTGTCTCCTCCATCGTGTGAAGGATTTCTTGAAAGTTTCGAGATAGCCAAACCATGCAAGGCCGACCTCGCGGATCCACTGGTGAGGGCTTGCTTTGTTGGATCTAGGCGAGGTCGGCATTGCCATCGCTGGACAAGGCGAGCTCTTGCTAGATCCGATGGGGGCTCGCCATTGATGACGATTGGCCCTCCCCTTTGGCCGATCGTCAAAGCAAGAGGAAGAAGAAGGGAGGAAGGAAAAATAAGAGAGAAAAAAAAAAAGGAAAAAATAAAATAAAATAATAAAAATTAAGTAAAAAACTTCAAAAAAATCAAATATTATTTAAAAAATTATCTATTGGCTAGCCAAATTTGATCGGATATACTGAATTGACATAATTATAAAAAGCTTAGGACTGAAATGACTAAAAACAAAGAAGTTTAGGACTAAATTGAAATAATTGTAATTGGTTAAGGATTTTTTTGGTAATTTTCCCCTTCTCTATATCCAAACTACGAAAGGCAAGTGGAAAATTGTGAGGCAACTCTAAAGTTTTACTCTTAAATTATTGTACATGGCGGAATAATGTTAGCCTTGCAAACAAGTTGAACTTCATGAGGGATAAGCCAATGGACTTGGTGACGAATGAGCCCCTCCCCAGCTTCTGTCAAGGGACAACCAAAGTGAACAAGCCGATAACCGTCATTGATGATGTGCACGATATTTACGTCATGTTGGACAAATTTGAGCTATTCACAGACATTGATTTACTTGGAAAGTAATATCCACGCACGTTAACTGTGGCCTAATCAAATCTGGCCCAAACTTTTTTTTGTCTTAAAAAAAAGCATAAACTTTAACTCATATCCCAAATCTGGGCTGTTAACTCTCCTTCTACAGTCGCCGTTAGTCATCGCCGTTAGTCATCTGAGGAATTTTCACATCACCCAGAAAATTTTTTCCCATTATTTTCCATTTTCTCCAAGATTTCCGTTCGTTTTTGTTCAGAATCGAGCCGAGAAATCACCGGATTCTTGTCCCGGCGTGCGTGAGGTCGTGATTACGACAATGAATTCCGAAGAGGAAGAGGAGATCGAGTTCGAAGAGGACGAGAAAGTTAGGGTTGTGAAGGAGAATGGTGTCCCCGCCGCCGTCGACAAGGAAGAAGAGGAGGAAGACGGCATGCAAAGCTAGGAGGAAGCGAACGGCGAAGGAGATGGGCGCAGCGGCGTGGATGACAAGGATGACAGCGAGGAAGAGGAGGATGACAAGGACGACGGTGGGTTATCGACTCACCCGAGTCTTTTTTTTCTGTCTCTTCCTCCTACTTCGACCTCGCTTGTTGCGGCCATGGATGGGGCTTTGTTTCAGATTTGGAGTTGGCCGTCGAGAAGATGAAGACGAAGACGAATAGAGGGAATCGCGAGCAGATCGTGAATTTCTGAATCAACTTTAGCATTCAGAATGGGTTTCTCTTCTTCTTTTTTTCCTATTCTGGCCATGAGCTGCAATGAATAAAAGGAAACTTTAGCATTCAAGTTTCTGGGTTTCATTTTTTTCCCCCAAGATTCGACAGATTTCCCATAACCCAGCTTTTACGGATTCCCCATAGCTTGAGTTGTTTGCGGCCATGTCTTCTATGTTTGGCCAAAAGAACAAGCCAAGAGACCCACTGATTTTTGACAAGCCAAGAGACCCACTCCTTCCGGCGAAGACGAAGCTAACAACAAGGACGATGGAGGGGTGGTTTGGTTTGGACGTGCAATGTTGGCTTGGACAGGCATCGGCGGCGGACGCGCGGATGTCAAGCTTGGCGGTGACTCTAGCCGGAGGATGTCAAAGAGAGAGAGAGAGAGAGAGACTTGATGAGCAGAAGGAAGAAGAGAAAGCCACTAACGGTGACTATGGAAGGATGGTTAACGGAGGCCAGATTTGGGATGTTACAAAAAATTTGGGCTTTTTTTTTAGACAAAATATAGTTCGGACCAGATTTGGGACAATAACTAAAGTTGGTGTTTTTTTATGAAATTGGCCCTGTTAACTGTTGAAATTTTGGCTTCTAATTTGCATATTTACAAACAGGACGTCAATGCCGTGGAAGATCTTTCCACAACAGCGAAATGACATTGGCTGGCGACACTCTGAAGGGGACAAGGAAAATTGTCGTCCCTTGTCTAACAAAAGCGGCACGCAAAAAACATCTTTGGCGGTCGACGTTTTATGAACTGACCATGTGCGCATTCGAGGTTTTAGGGATCTCCCGCCTACGAAGGAGATATTCGGTGTTTCTATCGTTTCGCAGTGGTATGGTTCGTGCAAAGTCCTCTTGCAAGAAGCAAAGTGGAGTCACAATAAGATCATCACCCCGACAGTTGAAGAGTACTCGAACAAATGCCAAAGGTGGATATCAATGTCAGGGCATGTCATGTTCACTCGTGCGTCACATTTAGTCATGCCCGAGAGCTGAAGAGTACTCGCGACATTCCATGAAACAATTTTTTTTTCTTGAAGTCCCACGAGAGGCACGAACTATAGGACCCGCCTTACCGTCGGTTTCCATATTTGCCAAACGTGAATTTTATCTAGCGACAGGGGCTTGCCCTATCGCTTTCGTCATTCTTAACGTGTTTCTTGTACTGCATGTTGCAAACGAGGTGCTCAATCAAGACCAGATCGAAAAGAAGTGGAAAGAGACGCCTCTCTGCTGCCCCCCATTTTTGACGATTAGACAGAACACCAAAGAGGCCAAGTTCCTTTTTGTTACGTCACTATGGAGTTTCCGACACTCGATTAACAAGTGTTTAAAAATTCGATATCTAGTCAACTTTAATTCCGATACTCAAGTTCTAAATTCTAACACATAAGTCCGATATGCATAGTGTCAATTTTAAAATTTTTCAATAAATGAGGGTCAAAATGTAAATTTGTAATAAATAATAAATAATAAAATAATGAAGGAGAAAAAAAGAAAAACATAATCTTCTTTTTTTTTCTAACTCTCATTTCTCATGCTACATAATTTACCTTCACAGTTTGTTTTTTATCTTTTTTTCAACACACTTTGACACGCGAGACTAGAATGCGAATTACTTATTTATTTTTTCTCCAAATTTTATGGATTAATGGAATGGAGTTGAATTTGTCAAATTAAAATAATAAATAATATTAACAAATAGTAGATTAATGTTTTTAGTGTAAATTCATTCTAAACTCTTTTTTATTATTTATTTATTTATTTGTGAATTTGAATTACATTAATTTGATTAAAATAATCATAAAATTTAAAAATATATATTTAATGTACAACGTATCCAAATATGTCAATTTTTTTTTTTTTTCAGAAATGATACATCAGTGTGTCGTGTCGTGTCGTGTCGCATTACGTATTAAGTGTGAACCTTGGTACTACTCAGGGTAGTGCAGTAATCATCAGAAAATGCTAAATACGTTGCTCTCCAGGGACAGCAACTTCACAAAGAACGTGAGCAAGTCCTTTCCATTGGGAGATGCCTTTTTTTCCACCTCTCATGCGAGGGCATATGTCGTGACAAGCGACCGAAAGAGTCCCGGCACAGCTTAATATCTTGATGGGCACGAGGCTGTATAAATGCCAGGACCATCTGCAGTCGGAGCAGGCAGCGGTTTCGAGCACCGACTTCTTCTTCACTTACGCACGATGATGGCGCTTCAGATTTTCTCTCTTCCGAATGTTTGCTCCAAGAGGATTCCTGCTCAGGTCCCGCGTTCGGCGAGTGCCAAAGCTGCCGTATCTCAAGGGGGAGGGAGATCGCCCCAGTATCAGCCGACTCTCTGGACTTACGATTACCTCCAATCCCTGTCGACTGGTGTCCATGGTCGTGCGGTAATAAATTCACATTTTGTTCTTTCTCAATCAAGATGATACCTCTAGACTAGAGCAAAAAAAGGAAGCCCAGACTATATAAGTTGTTATTATTTATCATCATGGATTTATATAAGGTACACCGTTGGTCGATATATAATATTTTATGGGAACAGTCAACTTATGAAATGAAAATTCTCATTCACTAATGAAATAAATTCATTTGATAAAAAATTACAAATTTTAAAGATATTAGTAATAGACCTTACATGTCTGCCACTGTACCAAATTATAGTCCATTTTTATCTTTATACTAGGTATTGGCTCTTTTCCTAATAATTTAAGTTTATATGTAAAAGGGGAAGTAGCATCCCTTGCTATCATTATTATGAGAAACCTTTCTTTGTATAACTGAGGTTGGTTTGCTTCCTGGCAATTGGATATTACGTGAAAATATTTTAAAAATAAGCTATTTCATTATTTTCCATCATTCAGTTGTGCTTTTTAAATGGGCTATAATTGTATCATCGGAAAAGTCAAAAATAATAAATAGAATCAAATTTGGCCACATGAGTTAGATACGTTTGGACTCATGATTTGGACTCTCGTGATCGAGACCTCTAAATTCCTATATGAAACCTAACCGAATGGATCGAGCTCCCCAAGGCAAGGCTTGATGACAAGACCAAGGCAAATATACCTAGGGTCAAACTTGGGATCTGGGCCCTCGAACCTCCGACCTCACCACCCGACTGAATCTCTGAGCTTGTTGCTCAGCCGGGTGTCCCAAGGGGTCCGACCTTGGCCTAGCCCCTGAGCCAAGGACTAGATCTCTGGTCTAGACCACATGGTCCCAGTTTCAAAGATTGAAGTCTCAAGTTTGGATTCACCCCATGAGGTCGATTTGGGAATCAATGTCCCCGTGCCAAGGTTTCTGTTGGGGTGATAAATCCCGGGGCCCTCTTCTTGGGTTCTAAAGGCTGAGAAACCATGTGCGAATTTTAGTTCTACGCCGAGGGTTGAGGTCCCATCAAATTTATTTTTTTCCATAAACAATAATCCCATAAAACAGCCTTAAGGTCACTATTCACAAAAAGTTAGCTGCGATGGATATGAGATATGTGAAAATTTGATTACAATGCATAAGATCCTATACTCATAATTTTTTCTTGGGTTAATATCAACTATGTATATAGACCGTGTAACTTTTTGCTTTCCCTTTTTCCGGCTCAAACTAAGCTATGATATCGTACAAATTGAGTTCCTTACGCAGGTCGAGCAGCAAAATGGAAGAGTGAAAATGCTGGAACAAGAAGTGAGAAGCGCCATGAAGGACGAAAATGCCGAACTCTCCACCATACTCGCTCTGGTCGATGACATTCAACGACTGGGACTAATCTTTCTCTTCGAGGAAGACGTAAAGAGAGCTCTTCGCAGATACCACTCTCTGGATGGAGGTTACAAGAACAGAGACCAGAAGACCCTTCATGGAACAGCTCTCTACTTTAGGATTCTGAGACAAAATGGCTTCGAAGTTTCTCCAGGTAATTTGACCATACTAAAGTTCTACCTAATTGACAAAAAATTAGACCGCGATCGACTAATCTTGATAGGAAAGAACAAACAGATGTTTTCTGGATTTTCATGGACGAGCAAGGAACATTTATGGAGAGCCTCGGCCGTGACGTTGAAGGGCTGTTGAGTTTATTCGAAGCTTCGCATTTGGCCTTCGAAGATGAAGATATCTTGCACGAGGCTAAGGCATTTGCCATCGAGCATCTTAAACGCCTCAACAATATCGATGTTAATAAAGATCTCGAATATTTCCAAGTGAACTGGGGGTTGGCACTGCCCCTGCACCAGAGAATGCCATTACTGGAAGCTCGACGGTCCATTGAAGCTTATAGGACACGGAGAGACGCAGATCATCGGCTGCTGGAACTGGCCGTGTACAATTTCAACATGGTGCAGTCTATTCTCCAAAGAGATCTTCAGGAGATGTCAAGGTCGGTGCAGAAACGTGGAAAAAAGTTTAGAATTCATCTTGCAAAATTCAAATGCCGTTAGGCCTTGATGCATATATTGCTAGTGAAATAGGCATCACTAATATCTGTCATGCGTGAATCAATTGCAGATGGTGGAACGATGTTAGCCTGGCAAACAAGTTGAGCTTTGCAAGAGATCGACTGATGGAGTGCTTCTTCTGGACGGTCGGAATGGCCTACGAGCCTCAGTTCAGCAATCTCCGTAGAGGGCTAACGAAAGTTACCGCACTCGTGACCACCATCGATGATGTGTACGATGTTTATGGTAGTTTGGATGAATTGGAGCTATTCACAGATGCTGTACACAGGTTCCTCTATACTCCGCTTCAGATTATTAGTGAAAACGTCGATTTCTCGAGTCTATATGTTAAAGCCTCCTTTGATAAATGTGTGGTTTCAGATGGGATGTCGATGCCGTGTCGAGTCTTCCAGGCTGTATGAAGCTTTGCTTCCTAGCTCTCTACAATGCCGT
Source organism: Eucalyptus grandis (assembly GCF_016545825.1). NCBI lineage: Eukaryota > Viridiplantae > Streptophyta > Magnoliopsida > Myrtales > Myrtaceae > Eucalyptus > Eucalyptus grandis. The sequence continues at coordinate 10,793,018 of NC_052622.1, read as the reverse complement.
GCACGAGATGGCTTACGACGTCCTCAAGCAGAATGGAGAAAATATCATCCCGTGTCTAACAAAGGCGGTACGTACTTAACATTTACCGCGATTAAACCCTTCGAAGTTCAATGAATTCTTGACGGTAGAAGAAAAATAATTTGAATTTGATGGATTCAGTGGAGTGACATGCTCAAAGCCTTCCTGCAAGAGGCGAAGTGGAAGCACAACAAGGTCACCCCGACGTTCGAAGAATACATGAACAATGGCTGGATCTCAGTCTCCGGACTCGTCATATTGATTCATGCTTTCTTTCTGTCGACCCCGCACATTAGAAAGGAGGAACTAGAATTGATCGAGACTTACGGCCATGATCTCTTGAAGTCGCCGTCCATTATTTTCCGCCTCTGCAACGATCTCGGTACCTCGTCGGTACGCATTCTCCTCCTCCTTCTTCTTCGCTCCCTAGAACTAGTAGCTGTAAAATGGCAGAGCATACAAGCACTGCAACTTCCGATTGGAAGAGCACGATAAATTTGGACTAACAATTCTGACGGATGAACATCCAAATGAACGATTACAGATTGAAATAGACCAAAACAAGAAATTACTTCGAATCACTAGAGTATTTTCATCGATATTTTGTGAAAGTGCTGCAAATGTTTCCAGTTGCTGCCACTAACTAAAACCCACCAGAACTAATCCAAAATCTTCGTGCAAGAAGTCTTCGAAATTTCTTCAACCAAGTGCACTTCTCTTTCGATAGCTTTAGGACTTCGCGTGCACTTGTACTATTTAGGTAATTTCTTTGAAAGCCTATGCTCACATCCACATTATATGTTGTAGGCCGAGCTAGAGAGAGGAGAAACGGCGAATTCGATCCTATGCTACATGCAAGACACCGGGGTGTGCGAGAATGTTGCTCGCGAGCACATTAAGGAACTGATCGACACAGCGTGGAAGAAGATGAACAGATATCAAGTCGACAACTCTTTGTTTGGAAAATCATTCGTACGTTTGGCTTTCAACCTAGCCCGAATAGCTCACTATACATACCGGGATGGAGATGCGCATGGAGCTCCAGATGATAGATCGAAGTACCGTATCCACTCATTATTGATTGATCCCATTTCTCTGGAGTAGATTTGTCAAAATAGGTCGTGGACTCATTTTTTAACCCATATTTTATGGGCATTTTAAGGGTTAGTTATGTTAGTAAATGGGTTGAAAATGGAAATGCCCAAAAAAATATGGATGTCTAGTGGGTTCGTAATATACTTAAATCCAACCTATACATGGGACGAGCAATGCTAGAACAACGGTGCCATTATTGCTCGAAGATGATGGTGCAATTTCAGCCATTACTTTTGCTTCAAGTGGAACTGGCTACTGGATTTGTTTAGATATGAAGAAAAGGAAAATTGTTCAATGAATTGCGCTGGAAAGGAGAATTAGAAATTCTTCCTTTTGTCTTTCATCCTCACCTCGCATGTTCTCGTGATCTCCAGCCCAATTTCTTCCGTGGGATCTTTTATTATTAGGTATAATTCTTTTTCCGATTTTATAAAATTTAGTGCTTAATTGCTATAAAAAACATGAGAGTTACAAAGTAATGGAAACATTAGAAATACAGTAAACTAAATCAAATCCCATTCTACAATGTTAACTCTAAATTTCCCTTTAGTGAACTTCTTTAGAATATGTTTGTATTTTTCAATTTGAGAAAATGCTTGTTCAGGATAATCATTATGATGGCAATAGCTGGTTTGACCATAATCACTTTCACTTCAATTGGAGCATGCCAAGAAGGGGTAATTGTACCAAAAGAATGGAGAGAGGGAAATCTAGGTGATTGACCATAGTGAGCTGCTCTCATCATAGTGGTTATTCTTGACAAGCATATTCTCAGATTGAAAAATACAAACATATTTTAAAGAAACGTACCAAAGAGAGATTTAGAGTTAACGTGGTAAAATGTGATTTGAATTAGTCTACTATGTTTCTTATGTTTTCTTAACTTTGTAATATTCTCAAAAGAACATGTGAGGTTAGGATGGAAAAAAAGAAAATTCTAATTTTCCATTCCAGTGTAGCCCATTGAGCAACCTTCCCTTTTGTCATGATCTACCCCTAGGGCGAGGGAATAGGTTTGGGAGCATTGTCTAAAAGACAAGCCTACAGTTTATGATCAAGCACAGGCTCTCCTAAATTCATACCTAGCGCAATATTGGGTATTCAAATTGAGAGTATGAGAATTTTCTAGAGAAGAAGTTGTCACTAGTTTATTGGGGTTGGCTATAAATCAAGTGAGAAATAGGAGTGTACCTCACTTCCTACACAACTAGATAATCTAGGGTCAATGACTTGATTATACTAATTAACCAATTAATGCATTTTCAGTACCTAATCTTGTTAATTTAAAAAAAAAATTGTCAGGCAATTTGAATTAATTCTATACTAATCCATCAACATGCGAATTGACCATGTTGGTGCGCAATCATCAACATAGTAATTGGCCACCAAAGAAAGCATTAAATAGATTGCATGGAATAAAATACCTAATATTAAAGAAATAGATAAATGCTGAACCTAACTAGACTAAAGAGAGCCACAAACAATAAAAGCATGCAAATAAGGGTAATTGTCTTTGAAGACAATCGAAACCTTAAGATAGAACCATAAAGGCTTGCTCAATTTTTTTAGCACAACTTTAGAGTTATGAAGCTTCCATTTTTTAAAAAAGAAAACAACTCAAAAGTCTATTTTTAAAATTTTTCAAGGAATTATAACTTATTAGTATTTTTTTAAAATTTTAATGAAATTTTGAATTTTTTAAATTTTTTCATGATAATACTTTGAATTTTTCAAAAGATCGAATTTTTAAATTTTCTGAGAATTACTGAATTTTTATTGATTTTTAGTATTTTTTTATTTCAAAATTTTTCAATTTTAATATTTTGTTGAATTTTTCAAATTTGCAGAAAATTTTTGAATTTTTTTTTTTTTTAATGTTTTCTCAAAGTTTTTGAATTTTGAATTTTTTCGGATTTTGAAATTTTTTGAAATTTTAATATATTTAATATTATTATATTCGGGCAAACGGGTTCAGACTGGGAAACCCAATCCAGCCCATTGACCCGATCCGAAGACCCGGACCCGACCAATGAAAATATTTCTTAAAACCCCTTTTTATATTAATATTTTAATTAATTTTTAATTCCTTTTCTTTTCTTTTCTTTTTCTTTTATTTTCTTCTTCTCCCTTTTGTCTTTTTTCGTTTCTTTCATCACCCTTTTTTTTTTTTTTTTTTTTTTTCCTTTCATTCTTTCCTTTTCTTCTCCTGGACTTGCCGGTGGTTTTCCTGCACGCCCGAAGCCACCTCTCCCGCTTCATAGTTTTCTATTATTTTTGCGCTTTTGCTTTTTCCTCCCTTTTTAAATCCTATTTTATTCCTTTCTTCTCTTCTCCACACTCAGCCCCATTTCAAAGCCCCCTTCTTCTCTGCAACATTTTCACCGAAGTTCACCCAAACCAATATGCCTCCTTTGCCGATCATCGAGCCAAAACCAAACAAATCATGCCCACTTCGGCTATCACCTTACGCCATCGACACGTGCCAACCACTACCTCATGGACACGCCGCATCAAATGACAAGCCGATGTACAGAAGCAAGCGTAAATCAAAGAAAATCCACACGAGCTCAGTCCGATATTTTAACGAACACCTAACAGGCATCAACCGAAGAGAGGACACGGGATCAACCGAGACTCCAAACGCACCGAAATATTTAACTGATGCGCAAAACTAAAACAGAGCATAGCACCACATGGATGGGATCGGGAATCGCACAAACCGGGCCTCAGCAAAGGGGAAAAAAAAAAAAAAAAAACACGAGACAATAACCAGCACTTCAGAGCAAACCAAAGTTAGAGGAGGTGGGCACGGATCCCAAAAAACATTTTCACAAGCACTTGGCGTGCGCTATCAAAACGAGGGATTTCGAACTCGATGGGGATCGGACACAGACCTAACTTCCTAACATGCATACTAGATCACACAGTAGGTTTCACGGAGGACCGACGAGACCGAAACTCGCGCAGACTTGGTTAGCCGCGAGCTCCGGCCCGACGCCCCCCCAAAACAAACAAGGCACCTACGCTCGGGGGAAACGACCTACGTGGTTCAGCGAAAGGCCGCGGCGGACGGGGGCTAGTGGACGGAGCTCACACGACGGCCAGCCACTTTCTCGAGCTCTCTCTCCCCCTGCCTCACTCTGTCACACCCACTCAAGCTCTCTCCCTTGGACTCTCGCCGAAGTCGCTCGGAACTCTCCCCCTCCCGGCCTCTCACTCCCCTCTCGCTTTTAAGCACCGGCCGGATGGGATGTGGCGCGCCAGCTGCCTCTGGCCAGCCTGCCCGACCGAGCATCTCGCGTGATCGCTCGCCCTGTTCTCCCTGTCCTTCATCACGTACATCGTCCTTCCTAACCTTCGTGTCGTTTCTCAGCTAGCGTCCAAGAGAAAGGGAAAGGAGGAGGAGGGAGGAAGCTGGGCTGAGAACTAAAAGAAAAGGAATGGGCTGAGCCGGCCCAGGTGGGGACAAGGAAAGGGAAAAGAAGGGGCCGGGCTTGGCTGTCTCTAGCCCAGCCCCGCTACTTTTTAGTTTTCTTTTTTTTTTTTAACTCATTTAATTATTTTTTAATACTAGTAATGCAAATGTTTTAATGTCTATATGCGATGCAATTTAATAAAAACACAATACATTTTAATGAAAATTATTTACTTTATTATTTACTTCTTTTTTTTAGAAATTAATTCCTAATTTTCTACACAATTAAGTCCCAAGTAAAATGGAAAAATTTAGGTGTCAATACCTTTTTTCTTATTTACACAAATCTAGTAGCTAGTTCTTCTTGAAGTGAAAGTGGTGGCTGAAATTGCACTATCATCTTCAAACAAAAACAACATCATTACTCTAGCATTATTCATTTGTGACTCTCTTTTTACCCTCTACTAGTAAATGATGGACTACCTAAACTGTTTCAAGTTCAAAGAAATCTTGGGCCTCATTGGTAATCGGTCAAACAGTATCTGATTCTATTTTTTGTTCTCCTGAACAAAAAAGGAACATAAATTAATTTGGTGACTTTTTTGTTTCTGTGAATAGATTTGGAACATAATTAAGAAATAAAAAAAAATGCTTCTTTATTCGCAAGAACAATTCTAAAGTCAGCTCTTTTTTTTTTTTTTTTTTTTGGCACTTTTCTTTTCTCCTTCTTCTTTCGTCAAAGCATCGCTGGTCCACAGCAAGGCCGTGCTCACCCAAAGAAGAGAGAGAGAGAGAATTGTCGTCTGTTGTCTAACAAAAGCGGCATGCGAAAAACATATCTAGTGCTCCACATTGTATGAATTGACCATGTGCGCATCCGAGTTTTTAGGGATTTCCTGCCTAGTAAGGAGATATTCAGTGTTTTTATTGTTTCGCAGTGGTATAATTCGTGCAAAGCCTCCTTGCGAGGAGCAAAATGGAGTCATGACAAGATCAACAACCCATTATGGAGTGCTTAAACAAATGCCAAAGGTGGATATCAATGTAAGGTAGAGGTGTCAAAATGGGTACACAACCCATTTATGAACTCATATTTGTTTAAATGAGTTGTTAATGGGTCGAGTCTTATTTTTCAAAGCACCCATAATGGGTTCTAAAAATAAAGAGACTGAAATATATGGACTTTAAATAAATATAATCTGCACACATTTAAGACTCATTTATCAACTCATTAAAAATGAACCTGGCAATCTCTCTCTTCATTTCCAGTGTCAGGGCATGTCATGTTGACTCGTGCCTTACCTTTTATCAAGCCCAGGGATGAGAAACGAGGGGAGAGACGACGAATTCGATCGCGGGTCGCATGCAAGAAAGGGGGGCCTCTGAATCAAACGGCTCGCGATCACTTCATAGAACTGACGTGGAAGAAATTGAACAAAATATCTAAGCCATGGCTTGACCTTCGATCGATCTTTTCGTGCAGATGGCTTACCACCTTGCCTGGACGGCATGTCACGTGTATCGAGACGGAGATGCGTGCAGTGATAATGGCAGTCGGTCCATTCGCACTGATTGATAATTGAGCGTGTTTTCTCTCGAGCCATGCTTGGATAGAGAGATCTTGAACTAAATTAGTTTGCACAAAATAATTCCCTCCCTCCCTCCCTCCCTCCCTCCCTCGTATGAAGGGAATTAAATGTATATACACGACAACATAGGGAAAAATTACTGGGTGGACCAGATGTATGAATCTCAGTTTGTCTAAACTGTTGGGTCCTATGGATACATAAAGTAGGCGGATCCCATTATACTAAATGATCTAAGTGTACTCTATGTACAGATTGCTCTAATATTAATTACGGACTTTATATAATCCTTTCAAATATAGTCGAACTTTTTTCGATAAATCTTAATTAAGGTTGATCTTTATACCAGACGGTGTTGTGTCTATTGCATAAATATTGGCATGGACCTTACATGTATAATCACTTTATTACACTGCCACTGTACCAAATTATAGTTCGTCTTTATCTGTATACTAGGTATTGGCTTCTTCTTTTTTTTCTAATAATTGAAGCTTATATGTAAAAAGGGGAGTCGCAAACGTTATTATCATTATTATGAGGATCCTTTCTTTGTGTAACTAAGGTTTGTTTGTTTCCTGGCAATTGGACATTATAGGAAAATATTTCAAAAATAAGCTCTTTTCATAACCAGCACTTCAAGAGCAAACCAAAGTTAGAGGAGGTGGTCACGGATCCGAAAGAAACATTTTCACAAACACTTGGCGTGCGCTATCAAAACGAGGGATTTCGAACTCGATGGGGATTCGGACACAGACCTAACTTCCTAACATGCATACTAGATCACATAGTAGGTTTGACGGAGGACTGACGGGACCGAAACTCGTGCAGACTTGGTTAGCCGTGAGCTCCGGCCCAACACCCAAAAAAAAAAACAAACAAACAAACAAAGCACCCACGCTCAAGGCCGTTTGGTGACTTTTTTGATACTAAGAATAAATTTGGAACAAAATTAAGAAGTCTAAAAAAGTCACTTCTTTGTTCCCAGGAAAAACTCTAAAATCAAGCCCATTTTCCCTTTTTTGTTTTCTTCACTTTTCTTTTCTTCTTCCTTGAGTCGATCACTAGCCTCAACCATGGCTGACGAGAGGTTCGACCTTGCTAGACCATCGCAAGGTCCTCGTTGCTCAACCAAGGTGAGGCCGACCTCGTGGTGGCCCGACGAGGTCAAGCCTCATCGGTGAGAGAGAGAGAGAGAGAGAGAGAGAGAGAGGGGGGTAAAAAGGAAAAAGAAAAGAATAAAAATTAATTCAAAAATTCAAAAAATAAAATATTATTGAAAAAATTGTCCACTAACGCTAGCTAGTGTCCACTTTAGCATTGGCCAGCAAAAATTTTGCCGATTGGACTGAATTGGAATAATTGCAAATGTTTAGAACTAAAATGGCTAAAAAAATGTTTATGACTGAATTGAAAAAATTACACTAAGTTAAGGATTTTTTTGGTAACTTTTCTCTTATCTGGACTTATATTCGGACTACCAAAGGCAAATGGAAAATTGTGAGGTAGCTCCAAAGTTTTACTCTTAAATTATTGTAGATGGCGGAATAATGTTAGCCCTGCAAACAAATTGAACTTCCCAAGGGATAGGCCAATGGATCGTGATGACAAATGAGCCTCTCCATAGCATCTATTAAGGCCTAACCCAAGTGAACACGCTGATAACCGGGATCAATGATGTGCACGATGTTTACATCACATTGGACGAACTAGAGCTATGCACGAACATCAATTTACTTGGAAAAGCAATATTCATGCATCTTAACTGTTGAATTTTCGCCTTCTGATTTGCGTATTTTCAAACAGGACAGCAATGCTGTGGAAGACCTTTCCATAACAACGGAATGAAATTGGCTCGCGAGACTCTATAGGGGATAGGGAAAATTATCGTTCCTTGTCTAACAAAAGCAGCATGCGAAAAACATATCTGGCGCTTGACATTGTATGAATTGACCGTGTGCGCAGCCCTCCTGCCTAATAAGGAGATATTCGGTGTTTCTATTGTTTCGCAGTGGTATAATTCATGCAAAGCCTTCTTGCAAGAAGCAAAATGGAGTCACGACAAGATCATCACCCCGGGAGTTGGAGTACTTGAACAAATGTCAAAGGTGGATATCAATGTCAGGGCATGTCATGTTGACTCGTGCCTTACCTTTTATCAAGCCCAGCATGAGAAACGAGGGGAGCCGGGAGAGACGACGAATTCAATCGTGCATCGCATGCAAGAAAGGGGGGCCTCTGAATCAAACGGGTCGCGATCACTTCATAGAACTGACGTGGAAGAAATTGGACAAAACATCTAGGCCATGGCTTGACCTTCGATCGATCTTTTCGTGCAGATGGCTTACCACCTTGACTGGACGGCATGTCACGTGTATCGGGACGAAAAAGCGTGCAGTGCTAAAAGCAATCGGTCCATTCGCACTCATTGATAATTGAGCGTGTTTTCTCTCGAGCCATGCTTGGATAGAGAGATCTTGAACTAAATTAGTTTGCACAAAATAATTCCCTCCCTCCCTCCCTCCCTCCCTCCCTCATATGAAGGGAACTAAATGTATATACACAATAACATAGGCAAAAATTACTGGGTGGACCGGATGTATGCATCCCAGTTTGTCTGAACTGTTGGGTCCTATGGATACATAAAGTAGGCGGATCCCATTATACTAAATGATCTAAGTGTACTCAATGTACAGATTGCTCTAATGTTAATTACGGACTATATTTAATCCTTTCAAATATAGTCGAACTTTTTTCAATAAATCTTAATTAAGGTTGATCTATATACCGAACGGCGTCATGTCTATTGCATAAATATTGGCATAAGTTGCGATATGGACTAGAAGATTATTTTCGGGAGAGAAGACTCTTCCGATGAGAAAACCAATCATTTTTTCCTTAAAAAAAAAAAAAAAAAAAAAAGAGAACTTTTCAGTTTTGGAATGGCGGTCATAATTAACGGCCGTAATGAGACACTACATATGGAATATGATCATCATCGTTATGCTAGTCATAATTACCGTCTCACTTTCGACATCTACTAAACATGAATTTCATCTCACGACGGCGGCTGACTGTCTCGCTTTCAACTTCTTCAACGTGATGCTTGCACTGCACGTTGTGGTTGCGAGGGTCGATCAAATGCCAGATCGAGAATAAGAGAAAAGAGACCCTACCCAAAGCAACCCTCGACGGTCGATTTCCCTCTGCTTTCCCCCTTCTTCTTCTTCTTCTTCTTCTTCTTCACTGACATGCGATAATGGCGCTTCAGTTTGTCTCTCTTCCGAATGTTTGCTCCAAGAGGATTCATGCTCAGGTCCCGTGTTCGGCAAGCGCCAGGGCTGCCCTATCTCAAGGAGGATGGAGGTCGCCCCGGTATCAGCCGACTCTCTGGAGTTACGATTACCTCCAGTCCCTCCCAACTGGTTTTCATCGTCGTGCGGTAATAAATCCGCTTTTTGTTCGTTCTCAATGAGATGTTATCTCTACATAAAAGGAAAAAAATAAGCTGAGATTATATGAATTATTATTATTTGTTATCATGAATTTATATAAGGTACACCGCTAGTCAGTATATAAAACATTGCACGAACGGTCAATTTATGAAATGAAAACTCTCTTTTACTAATGAAATCAATTCATTTGATCAAAATTACAAAATTTAGAGGTGTCAGTGCCTGGACCTTACATGTATAATCACTTTATTACACTGCCACTGTACCAAATTATAGTTCGTCTTTATCTGTATACTAGGTATTGGCTTCTTCTTTTTTTTCTAATAATTGAAGCTTATATGTAAAAAGGGGAGTCGCAAACGTTATTATCATTATTATGAGGATCCTTTCTTTGTGTACCTAAGGTTTTTTTGTTTCCTGGCAATTGGACATTATAGAAAATATTTCAAAATAAGCTCTTTTCATTATTTTCCATCATTCAATTTGTACTTTTTAAATGAGCTAAATATCGTTTAACAATTATATTGTTGGGAAAGTCTAAAATAAGTAATGAAATCAAGTTTAGTCACAAGAGTTGGATACTTTTGGACTCGTGACTTGGACTCCTATGACCGGGATCTTTGAATTCCTATATGAAAACCTAATCACACGGATTGAGCTCCCCAAGACAAGAGAGACCAAGGCAATATCCCTAAGGTCAAACTTGGGATCCAGTCCCTCGGACCTCCGACTTCACCACCCAATTGAATCTCCGGCCTCGTTGCTCGGCAGTGCATCCCATGGGTCCGACCATGGCCCTTGGTAGCCAGACCTGGCCCCGTCAGCCAAGGACCAAATCTCTAGTCTACCCGTTCCAGGTTCAAGGACTGAAGTCTCGCGTTCGGGTTTGCCCCGTGAGGTCAATTTGGGAACCGATGTCCCCATGCCGAGGTCTGTGTTCGGGTGACGAGTCCTGGGGCCCTCTTCTCCGGTTCCAAAGGCTGTGGTCCCATGTCCGAATTGTGGTTCCCATGTCCAGCTTTCGAGGTCCCATCAAATTTATTTTTTCCATAACTTCAATTGACTTCTTCTCCAGTCCTAAAGGCTGTGGTCCCATGTCCGAATTGATGTCGTTCTAGGCCAAGGGTTAAGGTCCCATGTCCAGCTTTTGAGGTCCCATCAAATTTATTTTTCCCATAACTTCCATAGACAATAATCCGAGAAAAGAACCTCAAGTTTACTATTCATAAAAGCGAGCCACAGTGGATATGAGATATGTAAAATAATTTATTACAGTGCATAAGATTCAGTACTCATAATTTTTTCTGGGATTAATATCAACTATATAGACCGTGTAACTTTTCGTTTTCCATTTTTTCGGCTCAAACTGAGCTATAATATTGTACAAATTGGGTTCCTTACGCAGGTCGAGCAGCAAAATGGAAGAGTGCAAATGCTGGAACAAGAAGTGAGGAGCGCCATGAAGGACGAAAGTGCCGAACTCTCCACCATACTCGCTCTGGTCGATGACATTCAACGACTGGGACTGGTCTTTCTCTTCGAGGAAGACGTAAAGAGAGCTCTCCGCAGATACCATTCTCCGGATGGAGGTTACAAGAACAGAGACCAGAAGACCCTTCACGGAACAGCTCTCTTCTTTAGGATTCTGAGACAAAATGGTTTCGAAGTTTCTCCAGGTAATTTGAAGATTCTAAAGGTCTATCTAATTGACCAAAAATTAGACCGCGATCGACTAATCTTGATGGGAAAGAACAAACAGATGTTTTCCGGATTTTCATGGACGAGCGAGGAACATTTATGGAGAGCCTTGGCCGTGACGTTGAAGGGCTGCTGAGTTTATATGAAGCTTCGCATTTGGCCTTCGAAGAAGAAGGTATCTTGCTCGAGGCTAAGGAATTTGCTGTCAAGCATCTCAAACGCCTTAACGATATTGATATCAGCAAAGACCTTGAATATTTCCGAGTGAACCATGGGTCGGTACCGCCCCTGCACCAGAGAATGCCATTGCTGGAAGCTCGACAGTCCATCGAAGCTTATAGCCCCCAGAGGGACGCAGAACGTCGGTTGCTCGAACTGGCCGTGTACAATTTCAACATGGTGCAGTCTATCCTCCAAAGAGATCTTCAGGAGATGTCGAGGTTGGTGTGGGAACGCGGAAAAAAGTTTAGAGTTCTTGCAAAATTCAAATGCTATTAGGCCTTGATGGACGGATCGCGAGCAAATTAGGCATCACTAATACCTGTCATGCGTGAATCAATTGCAGATGGTGGAATGATGTTAGCCTGGCAAACGAGTTGAGCTTTGCAAGAGATCGACTGATGGAGTGCTTCTTCTGGACGGTTGGGATGGCCTACGAGCCTCAGTTTAGCAATCTCCGTAAAGGGCTAACGAAGGTGACCGCACTCGTGACCACCATCGACGATGTCTACGACGTTTATGGTAGTTTGGATGAATTGGAGCTATTCACAGATGCTGTACACAGGTTCCTCAATACTTTGCTTCGAATTATCTGTTTAGGGTAAAAAAAAGCCGGTGAAAACGTCGGTTTCTTGAGTCTATATGTTAAAGCCTCTTTTGATCAATGTGTGGTTTCAGATGGGATGTCAACGCCCTGTCGAATCTTCCGAGCTGTATGAAGCTTTGCTTCCTAGCTCTCTACAACGCAGTGCACGAGATGGCTTACGACGTCCTCAAGCAGAATGGAGAAAATATCATCCCGTGCCTAACAAAGGCGGTAAGTACTCAACATTTACCACAATTAAACCCTTCGAAGTTTACGAATTCTCGATGGTAACAGAAAAAGAATTTGAATTTGATGGATTCAGTGGAGTGACATGTTCAAAGCCTTCCTGCAAGAGGCGAAGTGGAAGCACGACAAGGTCACCCCGACGTTCGAAGAGTACATGAACAATGGCTGGATCTCAGTTTCAGGACTTGTCATATTGATTCATGCCTTCTTTCTGTCTACCCCGGACGTTAGGAAGGAGGAAATAGAATCGATTGAGACTCACGGCCACGATCTCTTGAAGTCGCCAGCCATTATATTCCGCCTCTGCAACGATCTCGGCACCTCATCGGTACGCATTCCTCCCCTTCCTCTTCTTCGCTTCCTAGAACTAGCCGCAGTAAAAGGGCAGAGCATAAAATCACTGCAACTTCCGATTGAAAGAGCACGACAAATTCGGACTTATAATTTTGACCGACGAACATCCAGATTAACGATTACAAATTGAAATAGACAGAAACAAGAAATTACTTCGAATCACTAGATCATCTTCATCAATATTTTGTGAAAGTGCTGCAGATGTTTCCTGTTGCTGCTACTAACTAATACCCACCAGAACTAATCCAAAAACTTCATGCAAGAAGAAGTCTTTGAAATTACTTCAAAATCACATCCCGGTGCACTATTCTTTCAATAGCTTTAGGACTTCTCGTGCACTTGTACCTTTTAGGTAATTCTCTGAGAACATCATTGAGCTATGATGCAAACTTCCCATTCAGTTCTTTTTTGGCTCAGGCGTTATGAAAGCCTACGCTCACCCCCATATTATATAATGTAGGCCGAGCTAGAGAGGGGAGAAACGGCAAATTCGATCCTATGCTACATGCAAGACACCGGGGTGTCGGAGAATGTTGCTCGCGAGCACATTAAGGAACTGATCGACATAGAGTGGAAGAACATGAACAGATATCAAGTCGATGACTCTATGTTTGGAAAATCATTCGTACGTCTGGCTTTCAACCTTGCCCGAATAGCTCACTATACATATCAAGATGGAGATGCGCATGGAGATCCAGATGATAGAGCGAAGTACCGTATCCACTCATTATTAATTGATCCCATTTCTCTCTAGTAGAACTATCAAAATGGGTCATAGATCTACTTCTTAACCCATATTTGATGGCCCGAATCATTATAAGGGTTAGTCATGTTAATAAATGGGTTATAAATAAGTTTAAAATGACAACACTTAAAAAAAAAAAGGGGGGGGTTAAACGGTTCGTAATTTATCCAAATCCAATATACATTTGTAACTCTATCTTTACCCTCTATAAGAAAATAATGGATTGGGGGGGTTAAACGGTTATCTTTATCCAAATCCAATATACATTTGTAACTCTATCTTTACCCTCTATAAGAAAATAATGGATTGCAAGATGGGATCAAACGTCACTCTTAAAAAAAAAAAATGGCTTTTTTTTCCCAATTATTTTTATTTTTTATTGATCTAGTAAATTTCATTTGTTGATAATTGGAGTACGTAATGGTTGCATTTAACATTGTTTTAATGTAATATTCTAAACGCGGTTCTTGTCACAATAATTCATGGTTAACATAAAAAGACAATTCAGTATATATCAATTAAATTTGTATTGCATATAAATAGATAGAAAATGGTTAAATGAGCCGAATTATTTTCGAACCGGCCCGATCCATTGATGGGTTAAACGAGACTTATGCCAACGTACGACAGAAATATTTCTGTCATTTTTGGAAGAAATTAAAGTATCAACACGTACTATAAACCAGGAAGAAATCGGGACGAATTACGAAGGAAGAAAACTTATCCTAGCATACGACAGAAGTATTGCCATCATTTTCTTTTCTTTTCTTTTCTTTTTTTTTTTGAAAAAATTAACGCATGCTATAAACCAGGAGAAACTCGAGATGAATCAGTCAAAAATAAAAATAAAATAAATAACACCCCGACCTGCAATAAGAAATTAACAAAAAAAGGTGTGAAATTTGATTCTAAAATTAATCTTTTCCCATCCAGCATCGATTTAACTTCATTTCCAATTCATCATTTTCGCAATTTCTTTTCTTGTCTCCGTCTCTGTCCATCTTTCCATGCTTCAAGAAGGAGACACGGACATCAATTCAACGGTCAAACGATCTGTTGCTTCGCCTGAAAGCTTCGATCACTTCGTAAAAAATTAAGAATTCGAAAGACTCAATGAATTTATTTATTAATGTTCTGATTATATCTGGCGGAAGTTTAGATGTTTTCCTTAAATTCATGTCGGTGGTGTTCCTGGATCGTGGAAATGCGAGAGACCTCGGGCGGCAGGCGGGACAGAAACAGGAGTAGCGTCTAAGGAAAGATCACGCTCTCCGGGCATTTCGCCTCTTAAATTAATAATTACACACTTAATCACTGACCTAATTACTTGATAAATTGATATCTCACAGCAAGAACAGAGATTCATGAGAAAGATATAAAGTTGAGGGAACTTCATTTAAATTTGGAAATTCGTTATTCCACTATCTTCTCACTAATCTTTGGTTGTGAAATTGCTGCCTACGTGATCCTCCTAAGAAAGTGCCGATCCGCCATTCCTAATTAATATTGGAAAATTGTCTAAAAACTCATATATCTATTACACTTTTATCAATATTGTGATAAACCTTTTAATCGTACCAATTGAGTCCTAAACATTTTTATGTTTTGGCAATTGAGTCAATTCGATCAATTTTAATCAGAAATTGCTGACGTGCACGTCGACTGTCCTATATGAATTGACCAACACCGACATGGATATTTTTAAAAGTTTTTTTGAATTTTTTATGTTTCTCTTTCTTTACCTTTTTTTTTTTATGGTTTTTGAAGCAAGGGCCAACAAGCCTCGCTAGTACTAGGCGAGGGCATTGCGCCCCTTGCTAGCCATGAGGCAAGGGCTTGTGAGCCCTCGCTTTGGCCAACAAGGGCGTCACAGTTCTCAATGGCCACAACAAAGGCATTGCAACCCTCGCTAGATCTAAGTGAAGGCATCGGGCAAGAGCCACAATGTCCTAACTCAAAACCGACATGGCTGCCAACCCTCATTCCAAAAAACAATAAAAAGTAAAGAAAATATATATATATATAAATAATATTTACATCAGTGCCACCCCATGCTACGTAAGACGACCAACATCCATGTCGGTAATTTATAATCAAAATTGATCGGATGGACTCAACTGATAAAATATGAAAATGTTTATAATTCAATTAGTATAATTGAAATGTTTATGATTGAATTGATAAAAGTGCAACATATTTAGGACTTTTTAAATAATTTTCCCGATTAACAACTATCGTGCACGGATGTAGACTTTAAATGCCGGTCCCAATCTGTACCGGCTGGGCCAAAACTGCCTTGAGGCCTGGCCCGCCCGTTCTCATCCCGAGTTCATACCATTTCCTATAAATAAATAAATAAATCACGGTAAGTTGTGGGTTGGCTATCTGATTTTCAATTTGGTGGTACGAATATCCTTTCTTTTTTGAAGAATCGATCATGTGCATATCTATATCATCAGGCAAGACATCTCTCCTAAAATAAATGCTCATTGAGGAACCCGAAGTCTAATTTAAACATTGTTTAATCGAGCTTTAATGGCCGGATCCATCTCGCATAAAATCCGTCTTCAAAGTTGATTAACCGCGCCATAACATACTAAAAATTTAGCTATTTGCATTTTAAAAAGTATGAAAGTACAGAAATTCCACTATGTTTTCAATTAATCTTGTTTCTTTATCTAGGAGATAGATAATTATATATAATTTAGGGGTTATGCATCTCCCAAGAATTGAAGACGTCAGGTACAAAACAAAATGGTATTTAGTCAATGGTGTATCAGAGGAAAAGCCAGATACACCACTGGCATGCAAGTCATATAGTTAAATATGATCATCCAGTTGATGTTCTTTTTTCTGTACAGCGAGGAAAAAAAATCATCTTTTTTCTTTTTTTTGTGGATTATGAAGGTTTGGTATTCCTGGGAATTGGGACTCGGACGTGGTACCTACCTCCAATCAATGCCGAGTACTAGTGGAACGTACAATAAGAAGCTTATAGAAAGAGCTACTGTCCAAAGGAGTGACTGGAAAAATATTGCTGGTAGCAAATCTCACTCTCTGGGCAGCCACATGTGCTCTGTTCATCATCTGCTCGAGATATTATCATTGTTCTCTGGCAGGTCAACCACTGAGTTGTCTTCACTCTCCAATGTTAATCTCTCCTTCTCAAAATTAAATATTTTCTATGTAATTGATCATGTGGTGGGTACAAATTGCAATACATGTGCTAAGGTTCTGTTTCCCTTTGATTGGATGGGGAAATTATGCAGTGTTCAGCGATTGTTCATGTAAGAAACTGGTCATGAGATATCAGGTATGCTGTGATGCTCAGCAAGGGTTGGAGACAGCAAGTCAGGTTTCTAAGCTTTGTGGGTTGGTGCTTGGTTTTGTGGACTGTAAAGAGAACGAGCCAATTTGACATTATCAGTTGTCATGCGTGAGAATGACATGGGAAAAGGACTAGACCTTGGAGACATGACACTAAGAACACGCCTGTGTTAATATATTCATGCTTTTTGTCTGGAAAAACGCAGGCTTTCTTTCCTCTTCCCTGTAGCTGTACAATCATGATCTGAATCTCTTGTAAAAGAAACAACTCACCATTGACCTCAAGCTCAATTTGAACAAAAAGAGAAGGTGGGCAAAGAAAAAAGGCAAGCATAAGGACACATTGCTCTTGCTATACAACCCTCACAAATATCTATGGAAACAGAAGATTCATAAGTTATCTGCCTAGTATTATCACGAGCAAAGCCTCGGTAAAGATCTGCTTTTGTGGCTTGATGACACTCTTGATCTGAGAACCTTGGTCATTTGAGTCTGCATTTTCCGGCAAAGTTTCTCTAATTCCATAACCCTCGATTGCATCCCTTGCAATTGAGCTCTGAGCCTCACATTATCAGTGGAAAGATTGAGGTCCCCTGCGTAGAGTACTATCTGTTCGCCCACCTCGTCTTTCTTGATGTTGTCACTGCAACTACATGGTGAACTGGCGATGGAACTAGTATTGCTGGACACTCGGATCAAGCTTTTGAGCTTGAATTGTTGAGAATTTAAAGCTTGCGTGATGATCTTGGATGGGAACTTCGAATTCTCTGAAAGATGTTTGCAAGCTTTGGCTGAGAGCTTCCTATAATTCAAGGCACGGCACATCTTGATCTTTTCTTCTTCAGACAATCCCGCATGCACCTTGCAGAAAGAGAAACCAAATTAAGTCCAAGAAAACCAAATAATTTATGTAAAAATTGTATTTTATTTGAGAAGTTTCAGTCTTTAAACCAAGCTTTCAAAGGTCCCTGCTTGAGCATGAAATCAACCAAGGACACGGATAAATTAAGCTAACATATGATATCTTTAGGAAGGTTTTTTGATCAATATCCTTCATAGCAACAACGATGCAGCTGAATTTAGTACCTCTAGGTACATGTCCACAGCATGATACATGTCATCGAATGAGTCCCTAGCAGAATCAGGAAGGACCATAGCCAAAGCGAGGAACTTTGAAGGTTTCAAACATGGATCAGGCGCTACTTCAGCTATGTACAGATCCATTAAGTTAGCCACTTTCTTCAACTGCACTTCAGGCACTCCACTAGTTCCTTCCTTCAGAAATGCTTTTACTAGCCTCAGTACAAGATTTGTGTCATATAAAGAGTTCGTCCCTTGAGGAGATGGAACGAGCAAATTGTCCAACGTTGCTTGATCCATCTGAGAACCGATCATAATCTCTAACTTGTTTCGGAAACCTTTGCTTATGTTCAACCCCAGAGCAACTCTCAGAATCCCAAATAAGCTTTTGCAAGGGATGGAACTCGGCTCCAGACTACAGAGCAAATCGACAACCGTTTCCATGATTTTGCTCTTCTCATGAGACACGGAAGTGTGGAACTTGGATTTCTGGTAAAAGAAGAGGAACTTGCTAATTGTACCATGTTCAAGTTTTTGCTTAATCATGGATCCGACCATCATCTTAAGCAAACTCTCATCTGTGATTAAGAGATCTTCAAACCACCACGTCGCTCTGGAGAAGCTGCTCTTCAAACTCTCCGTGCTCTTTGTGTCGCACGAAAACCGGACCCCAGAATAATCCGATGAAGAAGTCGACGGACTCGGACTCGGTTCACTTGCCAATGCCAATCTCGCGGTGATGGAATCCAAGCATCTTTCGAGTAGGCCAGATTTATTCGCCACTGGAAAATAATTTTGGCACTGCCTGAGTGCAACCATAAGTTCAGACCAGGTCCAATGTCTGATCTCTTCAAGAGATTTCTCTGTTTGTTCGATTAAGTTATCGCTTCCAGAGATAGAATTGCTCATCTCCATGAAATTCGCAGCACAACTCAAAAGGGTTGTATTAAGAGGAGTTATTTCGATCTTGCCATTGTTGTAACAGAACCTGCACATAAGCTCAAAGCTCTCTGCCCCTCCTGGAAAGTCATTGAAGATCACTTTCAGGTTCCTAGTAGAGCAGCTTGATTTGCTGAACAATTTGCCCAGTCTTCCTGAATATGAAGAGATGATTCTCTGCAAAGATTCATACAAGAACTGAGTCAGCCCAGCAAAAAAAAAAAAAAAAAAAAAAAGCACATCGGTACAGTTTACCAAACTATCAAAATGAAGAATTGCAAGGAATACCAATTTCTTCAAGAAACAGTTTGGCAGAGAACACGCCAGGAAAACCGAAATAAACTTAGGAAGTCAGACTAAAGAAATGTACAGCTACTTTTGGTTGAGTAACCCGCAGTCCCTCTGTTAATGAAGCCTTGGAGGAGTTAAATGTAAAGAAGGATTTAATCTCCTGAGTTTAGCAACACCAGGAAACTTAAAGTGAGAGAAGAAAAACAACAAAACAAAGCAGAAAAAGCAGATTCTCTCAACCAATTTGCTACAACAGAGAGGCGAGAGGTCGTTATTAGGCATTGGAAAAAGTTAAATATAACAAACGAGCAACGATCGATATCTGCAGCACAGCCCTGTAAAGAAGGGAGCGAACAGCAATAAATGGCCATGAAGGCAACGCTCTGTACACGCCCCCAACAAAAGGGACTTGAAATTGGTAAGAAACAAGAGAAGGGGATGTGCATTTAAGGTTTGTAACGACTAACAATAAATTACACAGCCGAAACAGAACATAAAGCCACGAGCTTTTTTAATGTGCACTCTGTGTGCATATAACCCATAATAGATGCAAGAAAGAGAGGTCTTGCTCAAATGACCCACATTCTGTCAACATAGCTGCAGCTTGCAGACTTTAATGGTGGACGTTTCCGTCAAAAGTTGCGATTTCCATGAACAGGATGAGTCTTGGTTGAGAAAAATTTGCGGGGTGAAGAAGGAAATTACAAAAGCTGCTAAATTTGAAGGCAAAGTCCATTGAAAACTCCAACCCCATCAAAGAACGAAACTTTGGAACTGCAAAACTAAAATTACGGAGCGAAAAAACACAGCTCACAGCCGGCAGTCGATAGCCATTGGGAAAAATACTGGGGTTAGAGGAAAAAGATTGCATTTTTTTCTTTCGGGAGAATGAATCTCGGTTGCAGAAGAATCACCTTGTTCACCATGAAAGTCTCCTCGCCATTGACGTCCACTTGAAGATCACATAAAGCTTCCATGACCCGAGTAACGAAACCCCAGACGCTCAGGCAAACAAAATAAAAATTCAGAAGGGGGGCCAAAGGATTAGCCAAAAAGCTGAGACAGAGAGGTGAGGGGAGAAGAAGCTGAGAAGTGGGGAACGCGAAACAAGGCCATATTCGGAGATGTGGAAACAAGACAAACAGAAGAAGTCGGCGACTGGGTTTTTTCTCTTCTGTCGATGGCGTTTCGAAGCAAATGGGTTTTTGTCTTGTAGCGACTCAGTACTAGTCACTTAGTCAGTGGTCGACTGGTGCAGAAGCAATATATGGTCTCTCTCTCTCTCTCTCTCTCTCTCTGGTGTTGCTGTGTAGTGTAGAGAAGGAGAGTCTGAGAGAGAATAGAGAATGTGAAGAGGCAACAAGGCGAGTAAAGACACAGAAGAAGAATATAATATGGTGTCAATGTCTAACCCAGACAGAAAGAAAGAGAGAGAGAGAGAGAGAGAGAGGTGATCTTGTTAACTGTGCCTGACTTGCCTCTGCAAATTACTACATAATGGCTCAAGAAAAGGGGAAAAAATACAGCACAGAGAAATCATTGTCATTACCATCAAGCTATTTAAAAAAACGCAAGCTGCTGGGGAGTGGGGATCTCTTCTTTTCTATTCTATTTTTCTTCTTTTCCTTTCTGAGACGATTCCAAGCTTAGAACTCACACAACGTTCTTGCTTCTTCTGCTCACATTCCCATCTTCACACCACACCCCTGCAACTCCTGTACTCACGCATTGACCACCACCGCCCCCTAATCTGCTTTAACTCTGCGCACGTATCAGAGACTTAAAACAATTTCTCTAAACAATTTCTCTCTTTTCTCTAGCGACAAAGTTTTGTTTTTTCTTTCTTTTTCCCTTGCAATGCACTCCATAAAAGTACTCATTTTTCTACATCTGCTTTCCTTCGTAGTGCCAGTGCCTTCTTGATATGATATCTGCATAATGCAGAGATGGCCCCGCTCGGGCTTTAATGGAGAGGATGGCGACTCGGTTAACTTTTCCAATGAATCCACCCCCAGGTTGGGCCCGGGTTGAACATCTGACTCTCGTTGGTTTCTTGGCTTTTTCTCTTCTCTTCTTTAGAACCAAATCATGATCTCCTTTCATCGAATTCGAGTCTTCGGGGCACTAGTTTAAAGATCAACTAATCCCTTTCTTTAATTGTGACAGGCCCCCGTCTCCTCAGCAGGTCGAGTTGTTAAGAAAGCCGCTTCGCTTAAGAAATGTTTCTTAGTTCCCTCCAAAACCAAGGTTTTCTCACGGGATTTGGCCTTTGGCGGGAAAATTAATTGAATGGTCAATTGGCGCATGCTTGTGCTGCTTTTATTTAATGCATATACTCATGGTTTTACCATTTACTTATATGAATGAACAGTGTTAGCTCATCTTGTCATTTGAAAGTGATGTACTAACAAAACTCCCCAGTTGACTTGACCCAAAATGGAGACATACTTTCTAGGTCTACCACTACACAAACACAATATTGTCAATACGAGGTTTTCCACCTAATTTAGTTGGGGAGAAAAGCATATTTCTTTTTTACCTTTTTTTAGATTGCACAATGAATTTCACCAAAGGATTGACACTCCCACTTCAAGCTAGAATCAAGGATCTTGTACTAAGTTTGTCTTTCTTTCTCTCTTTTTGATGACGAGGAAGCCTATCTTAAACAAGACAAATTGAAACCCAAGTAGGTGTCTCAAACATGACATTATTCGTATTGATATGATGGGGAGCCAAATCTTCTGCCGTGCACCGAGATATGTTTGAGATCGGCAAAGGATGTGCCCCAAACAGTGCAAACTTTTGTCTTCATTTCCAAATATCACAACATAAGATCATTCAAGGCATTAATGTTAAAGTTATGAAAAATATATTTGATTTATTTCATCACAAAACATTATAATTAAGGAATATCCACCTCATAAACTTGTAATTAACGCCCCTACATGCAACCTCAGAAATTGTTTTGCATTTTTAAAGCGATGGATCACGTGGATGGCCTCAGCAGGGATCACGTGATGGCCGTCCATCCCCCAATCGGATGATACCTTTTCACTTTTTGTTCAATTTTTTAATCAATAACTTCTTCTTTTTTTGGGAAGGGGGTTGGTTTTGGGGTGTGGGGTGTGGGGTTTTCCTTTCAAGATTTACCCACCAAAGCAGACCAGGAGCAACGCCACAATTACCAATTTCGTAAGAATTTACTCACGATTAAAAAAAAGAAAGGAGAAGGGGGCAGAGTAATTATAGGCAACTTTACTTCCTGAGAAAGTACAATTGAAACGCTGCCTTTTGGAGCCATCGGATCAAAGTCCCATCATCACGCATCAAATTCGCAACAACGGTGGGATCCACAAAAAGGTAGGCCCACGCAGCAGCCGGGCAGTCAGATCTGAAGGGAGTGTGGATTGATGATGCTTACCACCGTTATGATTAAAGCATCATTCATTTGACCCTTTTTTCAGGGGTAACATGATGTCTTCTCAAAACTCCATGGTCCTTTTCTCTCCTTTTTCCTCCATCGCCTACCAAAGGTTCGCACTCAACATCCATCATGGTCTGTACATTTCTGTTCAAAAAAAAAAAAACATCCATCATGGTCAATCATCAATCATTAGCCCATCATCTCCTCTGTCCTTCGTAAATGCATCCTTGATAATACGTATGTACGCAAAGTACCAGAAATACAAATATTTTAGACACATGACGCAATGGACTAATGACTTAAGAACGATGGTAATTAACTCAATGCGTATCAGTGATTGTGGTGCGACGTACTATGTCACGATTTATTAATTCATCGCATCTTGAGTTCATGTAAATTTAAAAGGAAGTTATTGATGCAATATGTATTATCACTGAAGGCCACCACTTTTATTTCACGAGGTTTAAGAAGCGCTTAGAGACTGATTTTGAAATAGCACCATTATATCTTCAATGGGAGCATTTTGAAAATTTCCCTCTTAATATGGATTTTTTTAATGAAAACTTAGTCTTGTCCTCACCCATTTAATTTCGTCCTCACTAAACAATTTATACATTGATGTTGACCTTAATATTTGTTTATCAATTATGGAATATATTACTAATTAACAAGATCAAGTGACGGTTAAAAAGAAGTAGTCCCAAGTAGGACAAAGACAGCAAGAAAAATCATAGTGCTATCTCACAAAGTGGATATTGCATTTACTAAACGTAAATTGAGTATACTTCGAGGTGTAAAAAAAGGATATATGTGACAAAATTTTGTAGAAAGACTAGATCATATTCAACTAATTTTACATAGATAAATATTCTAGTCGTGCAATCTAGCATTAAGCGAGAAAAAAACAAAAATGTAATGCAAGTCAAATCATGGGTCCGTCTCATATCTCAATATTTGTAGGAGCGTGTCTTCTGCAGCCTTTTTGGTTAAACATAGATTATTGAATCTGGGTATGATCCTCCAAAGTGATGTTATCAATAGAAAATTTATTAATTTAGTACTAGCCTATTTTCGAATTTAAATTTGTGGGATCCTCGATGTCACCTTTTGCCTAGGCAAATCGATCAATTAGAATCTTAATCACAAGTAAAAAGGATTGCTGATGTTTAACTCTGTTTCTCTTGCATTGAGATTCAAATTTCATCATCTTTATTCAGACCCTAATTATAAATTATTATATGAATCTCTTTCACACCACTCACCTATGGATTTAATGTTATCCTTATGTCCATGCACCTACCCTAAATTTATAAGTTGACTTTCTATGCAAACTCTCTAAAACGATAACTCAATTTCTCTTGCATTGAGATTCAAAATTCATCATCTTTAATCAATCCCTAGTTAGAAATTATTAAAATAAATGTCTTTCACATTGCTCATATGTGGATTTAATGTTATCCTTATGTGCATGCATCCACCCTAAATTTATAAATTGACTTTTGGGGGAACTCTCTAAAACGATGAGAGCTAAATTTTGCATCTTATCTATCTCAATCGGTATGTCACTCTACCCGTGAATTCTCATATATTCATTTGCCATTCTTCGCTGGACTTGTTTAGAGTGTTAAAATTTATTCTCCATCACCTTTCCATGCAATTTTTACAAGCCTAATGAATATGCACGAGTGCGTGTGTACATCTCCTCACGGCTTTACAACCCTTGATTTTATCTCATGCCCAGAGACGAGGCAAATTTCAAAAGTTTTTCAAATTGCGTATGGAGACACATCGACTATATTCATATGTTTCTTGAAGCCATATTTCTACTCAGCCATTTGTCAGGTCTTTCCTTTATCGCGTGTGCATCAATTTAAAATAACGTTAAATAGGGTATAGACAAGAGGAGGCAAGAAAAGAATCTTTACTCAAAACCTAATTAGGATTATTAAAAGAATCTCTTTCACACCGCTCATCTATGGATATAATGCAATCTTTGTGTGCATGCATCCACCTAAATTTATAAATTGTCTTTCAATGAAAACTCTCTAGATGATGAGACCTTAATTTCGCATCTTATCCATCCTAATCAATCAGTCAATCTATCTGTCAATTCTCATAATTTCATTTGCATTATTCTACCTAGCTTGTATAGGGTTTTAAAATTTATCCCACATCACTATCCCACACAATTCCTATGGGCCTCATAAATATGCATGAGCGCCACACGTCTCCTCACAGCTTCACAATCTTTAGTTCCATCTTGTGCGTAGATACAAGGCAAATCTCAAAAGTTTTACGGATTGTGTATGGACTTTCTAGAATTAAAAAGGACATCTAGTATATTCGTATGCTTCTTGAAGCCACATTGTTATGCTCATCTTAAAATCCTAGGACCATAGTTCTACTCGGTCATTCATCGGGTATTTCTTTTATCGGGTGTGGACTTTCTAGAATTAAAAAGGATATCTAGTATATTCGTATGCTTTTGAAGCCACATTGTTATGCTCATCTTAAAATCCTAGGACCATAGTTCTACTCGGTCATTCGTCGGGTATTTCTTTTATCGGGCGTGGATCAATTTAAAATAACGTTAACTAGGGTTTAAAAATGAGGAGGCAAGAAAAGGCCTTGGTCATACTTCATAAATAAAAAAAAAAAAAAAAACAAATTTGAGGGAATTAATGGAGGACATGTGTTGATGATGTGATGGGGGCATGCAAGTGGTAGGCAAGTCATGTGGTAGCCATGAATAAAGGGAAAGAGACTCCATCCTGCAAAATCGCATTCAAAAGCATGCAAAAATGGCCGTTCTTGTTTCAGCATCTTCACGTGAAACCCTAAAACCACATCCCAAATCTGTATTTGTAGAGATATTGCCCCCATTTTGCCGCAATGTGATCTGCTGACTCCCTTAACTTTTTAATTCGATTCCAACTTTTGGGGGAGAGAGAGAGAGAGTCGTGTACAAAACGGGCCTTATTGGTAAAGGGCCTAACTGGGCCTAGTTCAGCCCTTTTATTGCTAATGACTTCAACCTCAATTAAAGAGATTCAATGTAAGCTTTCCAAGAATCATCCTTGACAAGAGCAAACCATGAGATTTGTCTTTAGCAACTCTTCTCACAGCAGAAGATGGACGTCGATACTTAATAGTTCGATTCTTGTGTCTGTCGGTATGACCGATCTGCTCTTCGCTCCTCAATAACAACTCTTCTTGGCGGCAAGAGAGCTGATTCCGAACACGAATGGGGAGCAACTTTTGCACCTCGCTGAAGCATATGACCCCGTCAGATTATGTCGATCTTATGAGGGGCTTGCACAAGTTGTGCTATATTACTTTTAATGTAGTCTCACTATTGCATAATCACATTAGATAGTAGTAAGATCGCTTCCTTCTCACCTTCCATCTTGGAGGTATAACCTTTGGCTAAGTTCAAAAGCTTTTATAGAACACTCAAATATAGACAAATACAATAAAATCAACCCTGTGAAATTTAACGTTCCTGTTTAGCTGCATAGGATGCGAAGTGAATGCGACTGTTCTACACCCAAAGGTCGTGGTCCTCAATCCTGATCTGTATCGCCAGAAAACCATAGTAAGTTTGAACTGGAAAGCATTCACCGGGCAAAAGATGAAGTTCAATTTAAACGTTAACGTTCTGGGAAAATGATATAAGTTCATGTCTGTACCCTCCATGTGCCAAAGGTTCAAATCCTTACCCTGTCCAAATGATAAAGTTGTTTTCTGACTTCTGAAACTCGTTCAAAATCAAGAGGAAAAAGGAAGGGGGGAAAAAGAGAGGAAGATTCTCCATCTATTGCTGTCCGACGCAAGAATCCTGCCAAAACCTTGTTATCTCATACGTAAGATGGACGAGATTTAGTACGCCGCTATTTCCACACCTAATCTGTTAAAACACATAATTTATTGTGTTAAATGACCGAGTTACAACCCTTCACAAGATCTGATTCGATATTTATAATTAACATTACCCCCTTTCTCAATAAAAGTAAGCTCATCATCTCTATCTTTTAATACCATATTTATGACTTTTTCTTTTTCCTATCACCCCCTTAAGTGGAATTAATTTTACCTCAAATAGGCCCTCAATGGATAGCTGAACCTTTAACACCCACGTTTAATTTTTCTTTTTATTTGGTTGGGATATGGTGAAATGTATATAAGGGCATTTATATGCTCCATAAATAAGCGACACCTAAAAAACTTGACAAATAAGATTTCTTTCTTTTTTTCACTTTTGAGTTCTCTAGGACTGAATGGCTCTCAGTAATCTGTAATAGCAGGATCCCGATATGTATCCAAGATGTCGCGAAAGAGCAGTAAAGATTAATGAGAACATAGTAAACTTGCTTATGTCATGAGTGGGTAGCTAGAAAACATATTTGATAGAAATACTCTGCAAGGGGCCTTCACATCTAAAACGACGTTCCAAGAGATTTTGTCCATTGTACAGAGACAAAACAACACTCTCTCTCTCTCTCTCTCTCTCACGTGAATCACACTTTAAGGAGACCTCGAACACAGCGAGAGCGGCACGATATTATTCTCAAAACTCTGTTGCGGTTTTCCTTCTTCTGTCCGAACGCTCTTCCGTGCAGTCTTTTTCTTCTCGATAAATATGAATGCACGAAACGCCATTTTGTCTCTGCATGCGCCCTATGGACCACTGAGGAAAGAACAAAACAAACCACCTAATATGGCAATTTCAAGACGACGCTCGAGTTTCACATGAAACGAAATTCTTGTCCAGACCGACCCCAAGAGTTGTCTGGTCTCCGTTCCACTAACTGCTGCATCGGTTGATTCAGGCGCTTGCATGCAGTCCGACCGATCGGGGCGGGTCTCAGACAAGAAACGGCTCCGTATTGACTCCCCCCATTCAATTCACGTATCCGTTGCTGGGGACCCAAACCGTGGCGAAGACCGAGTTGTGCCCTTTCCACGTCAGCACCAACGTATCCTCTTCTCTCTTCATCCCCCATCCGCTGGCGTGCTCATCAAGCAAGGACTTGACCTCGCTCACGGTCTCTTCGCCAAAAGGCAGACTCAAGAACCCGGCATTCTTCATCCTTTGCACTAACTTGCTGCCCAACTCTAACCTCTCTATCCTTTGAAACCCTTCGAATCCGATGATGTTCTCGATCTTATGGCCGATGTCAGATTCGTACTCCAACCTCTGGCAACTGTCCTTGGGCAAGAAAGTCTCCAAGGCGTCGAACGGGATCCACAAATAATTGAAGCAAGTTGTGATTCTCGAGGCCAGACTCGGCTCACATAAATCAACATCCTCATCGACCAGAATCACTAGATTCGGGTCAAGCGCTTTTATGATGTCCAAGAAAATATCTCTCAAAGAGGCATCTCGAGAATCAACCCCGTTAGGCTCATCACACAGGTATCTTACCCAGTTTTGGCAATTGATGACCAAAGCCTCATCATCCGCAAGATTCAGATCTAACGAACTCAGCTGACTCAGGATTGACTCGAAATGAAAAGGATTATCCGATTCAGATGCATTGGGTGAGTCATCCAACACGATGAATTCGAACGGTACATCCCTAAACTTCGCGAAATTACCTAAACGAAGACCAATCTCCTCACTCGTTACATTAAGCAAGGGAGGGACCGGGGGCCTACAAGATGGCACTGTGATCTTCAGCGATGGAGGGCCTTCGGGTCTTTTAGCCAAGGCATCTATGAGCGTCGGCCATTGCATACAATGAGTGATGCTAAAATCTAAGATGTGAACCCTCGAATACCCTTGAATCGCCCTATAGATCGCACTGTTGGCTGCACAATAACCGAACCTATGCCAAGGGATGAGATCAACATACACCGCTAGCTCAGTCACGCTCATCAATCTCCTCTCAACAATCCCGTTGCCATTGAAATTGACAGCTGTCGGGCATAACCTAGACGCTCTAGAGATCAAGGCTTTCAAGAACCACGAAGTGAGTCTTTGATTAGGGTCACCTGTGGAAGAAGCGACGTTGTTGAGAACCCACATGACCTGTTGGGCCAAAGTGACGTCATTCCGCTCGAGGGCGCTCGCGCAGTGAAGCAGTAGCTTCTCTATACATGCCGCATCCAGGCTTCCGAGGCACCCTTTGAGTGCGCCGGAAAGCGAACTTTGCTGGGTGTTGAAGAGACTGAGGTTTTGCAGATAAATCGATGAGGTCGCGTTTCCCCGCAGTTCAGCTTTCATTATGAACTGAAATGAAGCTTTTTGGCTGAAAATATCATCAGGGTTTTGTTGCCGTAACGTGCATGGAAGTTTAGATGGCGAAGAGAAGGTGTGTAAAACAAGTTTCCATTTTCTTCCTGGTTGATGTGAGTTGATTTGTTTGACACGCGTCGTGTGGGTACTGGAGGAGTGGATTGAAGAGCTAGGGGATTATCTGGTTGCGATAGATGTTGAGTTGAGTGGGGTTCAGGTTTGGGGGGGATTGAAGAGCTAGGGTTTTATCTGGTTGTGAGAGATGTTGAGTTAAGTGGGGTTCGGGATTTGCCTACACTTGAGCCAGATATATATAGGAAGGCGAGAGAGAGAGAGCACCTTGTTGTGTAATTATATGTTAAGATACTAAGAACCATTTCATGTAAACTTGCTCAAGATCCCATTTAGCACCACAACATCATTCTCTGCCCAATTTTTGTCACCTCTAATATGCATATATATATATATATATATATTACTAATCTATTTGTTGCTTTCTTTGAACAATCATTCATGTGTCCCTGCATATATTTTCCAATGATTGAGGGATCCAATTAAAATAATTGTTAGGCGATATTATAGGAGTTGAGAAGTGGATTAGACATGGAACGATAGTCGAGAGATATTATGGGATATGATGGGCATTTTGCGTAGGGTCGTTGGGATTATAGGGAAGTAATAACAGCAATGTTTCATGTAATGGACATCACCACTGTTTGGTCAGTTTCATATTAAGCTAGTTCTGCATGACTTCTTTTGTTGAATAAAGCTCACAAAGTTTTGGATAAGGTCACACACGCCTTGTGGCAAAGTTCATGATGATTAATAAACTAACATATGGTCAATATGTATTTTCTTCCAACTCGACTCTACTCGATTTGATTGGTAGGTCTATACACAAGAACTACTCTCTCCCAACTATCTATATTAATCGCATGTTTATCAGCTTTTACACTAGATGCTCCTGGCAACGATGGAACCCTCCGAATACGTATTTATCGTCTTGCTTTGGCAGGTTGCTCATTATTTCTCTTCCGCTTACTTACATATTCTCAACAGCACCAGCTTCCTCTTGAAAGAGAGGTAAAGAATAGGTTAACTAAGCTGTCTCAGCCGGCCAAATTCTTGTCGAACTTGAGACCCTGAACTGCCCATCAAGACAAGGCAATCGTTAGTATTATAATTGTGGAATAAAATCATATAGATTCCACAGCATCGTGCTTTGCGATTGATGGTTACCCTCCAGTACCATCCTTCCACATATACCTGGTACGCATGTGGTTTCAAACTGGGTGCTTGCCCCATGTCCAGCCACCACGTACGACAAACTTGATCGACTTTTTGTCAAAAGGACTTGGAGTACGACGGATTTTATATATATTGTCACTCCCTGTATTCGTTAAAGGGACATGATGGTGGAAGAGTTTTGGACATATATACCATCTGCGATGTGCAATCCCTATCTTTTTTCAACTTTTGTTCATATGTGTAGCCTTGCCTTTTAGCTAGAGGTAGGAACCGTTGGATTGAGGTATTCTAAAGTTATCATTCTTTAAAGTCGGGTAAAGTTACCTCTTAAGATCTGAGCATGTTACGGTAAGTAAATTAAACAGTTAAAATTAGTCATGCTTTTTTTCCTATCTTTCCCCTTTCTTTCCTTTCTTTCCCTTTTTGCCCGTGGTTGCATCTGTTCACTATGCACAATGCCAACCCCTTAGTCACCGCACATGAAAGTAAGCCAAACTCAATTACCGGCCATGACTCCATCTCCACCGCCTCCAACACCCCGCACATCGCCGCTGCCGCCGCCGCCACCCCCATGGGCCTATCTGCAAGCAATCATTACTACAGTTCCCCCCGCCTCCCTCTCTTTGTCAGTATGGGTCGCGGGTGGTGCTAGGCTCGCAACACAAGATCCAATGTCAATCGAGGATGCGGGTTAACAACATGGGGTCCCTAACCCCTGAAACCTCCTTTGTCCTCATCAAGGATAGGGGATGGGAGACTGAGGCCTTGTGAACGTCGCTAACCTAGGTGAATGCCACGGCGACACCTAAATGAAATGAGTCTTTGTTTATTAAGAATAGTGAATTTTCTCGATTTAAGAGAGAAGTAGCATTGAATTTTATCAACAAGTGCTTTTGGAAGCAATTCTAAAGCATCCACATGAAGAAAATTTATCATTCTTAAATCGCTAGTTTTCTTATTTTATGCATAATTAATGTATTGAAAAATATTTTTAAAAAAAATATGTCAAATGTGTTTATCAACAAGTATCTTGAGAACACTTATTAATAAAATTTTGATATCATATCAACCCTCGTAAAAGCAGAGAGTTCAATACAACCTAATTTTCTAACCACCCAAAACTGTTGTCCCCTCAAAAAGAGCTTAAAAAAGGCTGAATTTGAGATCAACCAAGTCCAAACACACTCTCCCCAAGATAAAGCCTACAAAATGCTGACTCTCCCTCTCGCGCGCGCGCGTGCAGAGGACCACGTGCCCTTAAAGTCAAAATAATCCTTATTTACGTGTATCTGATCCATAATAAGGAGGTACGCTAAACGAGGTTTCAACGTAAAATTTTTAGGATGAAGGTTGTCGCATGCATTTTCCAAAGGCTGGCATCCCTTAGGCCACATCATCTTTTGGCTTGCTAAATACTAGATTTTTCAGAAATTAACATAAATTATTCTCGCGAGTTGAGGTCAGCGTGTGGATCCAAAAGCCGTTTTAAAGACTAATTCGATATATATATCTGCTGAAAAGTTTTCTATCTTTTTTTCTTCTTCTTTTTTTGGTCAGAAAAAAGATTTCTATCTTATTGTCGCACTTGTTATTAGTGTGTCATCTTCTGCATATATACATGTGTTGAGTATGCACGTCACGGAAGATGGTTAATGCTAGACCAAATTACAAGCATAATAAAATTAGTTGGTGAGGATATTAGCATTTATTTGGCATAAATGGTTCTGTTGTAGTTTTGATGCGTTGTGAAGTAATGTAACTTATATATTTGGTTATACATATTTAAAAACTACAAAATCCTAACACTATATGAGGCAGCTCCTTACAAGCTGAGCTGATATAAACTATAGCAGTTCTGAGAATGCTACATCAAGGAGGATTTCCGGCCATGTCTCGGCCACATTAAATCTCGACTTGGCAGGAGAAGAGGCCTAAAACTCAACCTAGGCTTCCAGCCTAGTGTTGATGGTGCCATCTCACCGCCGAAATCTAGGCGGCACCCCTGTAGATTTGAAGATCTGTAGGCCTTGCCTTGTTGATGCCAGCGCGCAGAGAGAGAGAGGTCGTTTTCGTCCTAGGTTTTGGGGTGGTAGCGGTGTCGTCTGGTGACTCTGTTCCATCCATACACCATACCCACTTCAACTTTTATACAACACTCTTAATTCTATTTCATAAAACATGAGGATTCCATACCATGTGGCACGTCAGTGATTTCTACTTAAAATTGATCAAATTAACGACATTAGTAAACCATCTAAAGATTTAGACTAAATTGGCATCCATACAATAAGTTTATGATTTTGTTTTTGGTAATTATCCCCATAATTATGTTCAACTTTATGCCGTATGTTAACAAACCCATCTTCCATAAATTATCTAGTACATAAACTCCTTTTTACTTACACCTTCACATGTACAACTTCAATAATGGCAAAAGTATTTTGACAGAGATACTTTCTGTAAGTAATGAGAATTATTGGTTTGTTTACCTAGACTTCTGAAAAGTTAAAAGTGGATTTCTTACTTTTCCTAAAATTTAAATCTTTATCCAAATTTCAAAAGAGGATCATGAAAAGTTGATATGTAAATCTACCTGTCGATAGGAAAAATCTATGTACATAGTAAGATTTGGAAAAATGAAAGCATGCTATACCTGTCCCACTTGGCATGCAAAACAGAAATAGAGCAAAAATGCTAAAAGAAGGCGCTTAAAGCTTTGATTTGAACCGTCGTCCAGGAAGCTAGGGTTTCGGCTCGTACCAACATCTTTGCGATGAATTATTCACTGTGACAAAGCTGCAGGTGGGGTGAGCCAACGCAAGACATGTCTCCATCACTCTATCAATGGCGAGCCAACGAGATCTTTCGTTTGGATGGCTCGTTCTTTCTGGTATAAAAGAAAGTTTTCAGTTGTTTTCCGTAAGCCAGCTTTGTCTACCTAAATCATTGAACAGATTTTGGCAGCAAACGTGCACCTCTTCAGGCGTCTTAAATGTAAAATAGTACGCGGAGTGACAAAAGGAGAAAAATAATATTTACAGGACATGAGTATTTGGCCACAGAAAAGTACAAAGAGTGCCATCTTCAGAGCCTATGTACTTACTGATATATTTTGCCAGGGTTCTTCTTCGGGATTCTAAATTCTCGAGATTGCAAAATTTCTCAAAAGTGCTCGTGGGTATCACTATTAATGTAAATGTGTAAACTGTAACATGAAAATCTTTTGAAACTCATTTGTGCTTACCATAAACTGAAAAGAATCCCCTCTACTGGTGAATGTCAAAATTTGAGTTGACAATGACAAATTTAGAAAATTTTGCTAATCTTAACTTAAGAGAGAGATGTATCGCATGAAATTTCAAAATTTACAATACATGTACGGTTGATGAAAATTGTTGCAGCCATCGCCGTTCCAATCTCATTTAAGAATTTAAGAAAAGGGCCAGACAATGCAATTTTCCCCCTCATTATTTTCTTCTCTTCCCATCACCAGAAAATTTACAATAAGTAAATCCGAGGTCCTTGAAATGCCAATTAATTTTACGAGTCCTAGTCAAAACTCAAGTGGATGACCCAAATGAAAAATTCTATATGGAAAATAGAAGATATATATATACATTGTCCATTTCTAGCCACTAATTAATTATTTCTTACTATTTAAAGAGCTTTACTAGTATAACAATTTTTGAATTACTTGAAAATAATAACTTGTTGTAAATTACAAAGTCTTAAAAGAATTGGCCCCATAATAATTTATATTTATTTGTTTTTTAATTTTTTATGATCCAAAACGGATCAATATCCTTGCAATTGATTAGAGACTATCATATAATCATTTCTCCCTAACTAAATATACATATGTACTCGAAAGTTAAAGAAGCAATTTACCTTAAGCGCAAAAGATTGTATTAGAGGACCATTGTTAGCAGAGTCCAACCACAAATCGATAGCAAGAATCACAAAATCCACAAAAAAACAAGAAAACGAAAGGGGGAGGGGAGAGAGAGAGAGAGAGACCCACATCGTTTGAAATCTTCTCTATTCGTTTCTGCTTCAAATGAAAAGGTCAGTCCTAATGCACAAATTCAGAACAATATACCACTCGAACAGGGAGAAAATGACAGCACCTTGAGACCAGGTCGGCGCATCTAGCCAACCCAGTTGAAGATGTCCCGAAGGATGAGCATAGTGATCTTCACCAGAAATCCCATCATCAGTCCCCTTTTGGACTAATGCCGAGCTCTGTAGTGATCTTCACTTTCTGGCAACCTTACTAAAAGGAATAAAACAATAGAAGAGGACCACGTACTCGTCTCGTGGACCGATGAAATATCCAGAGAATGTGACAAGGCTTGCGCGAGGAGGTGGTGGAATTACGCCCATCGGAGGAAAGATGAGTTTTGCAAGCTTCCATTGGGAGGATCGATGGTCATGCCTGATTGATTTGAGCAAGTCAATGGGTTTTAACTTGGCATGGTTGTATTTTTGTGCTTTTCTAGTGGACAAAGCAGATGAAAGAGACGATGAAGGGTCCAAATCAGTACTGGGGTGTTGGGATGCTTCTTGCACCTGTGCCCCCCTTTTTTTTTTGTTAATTTAGATCGGTCGTTCAGCATGGGGTAGTTGATTAGTTCGTTTGGATTGACTCGGGAGAGATTTTCGAGTCATATAAAACACAAAAATTAAACTAGTTATATTGAACTTTGAAGTGAAACCGGCTATTGAAGTTTTTGATCGGGGTATCTTGTTGAGATTTGCCCTTTATGCGTTAACAATCGGGAACAAGTGAGAAATGCGTACACATGCACACGGTAGAGAACTTAGCAGGGGCTTATTTGGGTCATCAACATTATTGACCCTCCCAATGATGTTATAATATAAGGTCATTTACTTGTTATAGAATGTTCGATTTGAGTCATAATTACTCCACACTACTCGTGACTCAAAAGTTCAAGATTTAATGAGCTCATTTTTTTGGCCTCACCAAAACACTAGCCACGAGGAAGTCTCTCCACACAAAAAATGTCGCAGCTATGTAATCGCAGCACGAGCCATTCAAAGGATCGAATCAAACTCGTGACTCTTGAAAGACAGACAAACCCTTTTGACCTAGCTTCACAGCATGAACAGAGAATTCGACAAACATGGCATGACGAAATGATGGGCCTGCCTCTGGATGAGTTCGGCTTTCAATGTGAGCCCATCAATCAGGCTCTTGTGCTGGGGAAAAGAGAATGTGGACTGGACAGGCTGAGAAAATGACTTCCTTTACAAGCCCAGGCCCAAATTTTGTTATTCGATTATGTTAACTAAGCAATCCGGACAGGAGAGTGCAAGCATTGCTTAATTATGGTTTAATCACTTAATCAGGCCTAATGTGAAGGCTCTGGGTGCAAAAATGGTAGTCCAATCAAGGTTGGCTCAATGGTTACGTTATGCTTACCCTCAAAATCCCAAGCAAGACAGTATAGCTTACTGGAAGGTCAAATAAAGCTCTGTAGAAATTACAGGCCATTTCTTTCGTAACTCGAGGTATGTGACCCTTCGATCCTACTAATCTCTGCTAGGGGTGTGCAAAATATCCGGGAACCGCCCGGACCACCCGGAACTAGACCGGAACCGCCCAAAGCGGCGGTTCTTGAGGGAATCTGGCCTGGTTCCGGTTGCCCAATTTATGGGAACCGGTGGGTACCGGTTCGGTTCCCGATTCCATGGGCGGATCCGCCCGCCCGCCCACCCGGACCGGACCGGAACCTTTTTAATATTAAAAAAATACTAAAAGAAACCCTAGATTTCATCTCACTCCTTTCGTCTCCGGCGCCTAATCCTATCACCATTTCGCTACGTTTACTTCTCCCGCCGTCCGCATCTCCACGTACTTAAATTTGGTTTTTCTTTCTTTGGCTTGCTTTGATGTCACGTAGTCGTTCTATATTGAAAACTAAAATTATTTTGCGTCAAGATCAATTTCATGGATCCACCGGGAACCTGGACTAGATCGACGGTCCAGTTCCCGGATGGATCCATGTAACAAATAGATGGATCCCGGCTCCAATTTTTCGGAACCGGTCCTTAGCGAGTGGTTCCCGGTTCTAGGTCAGGAACCGTCCGCCCGAACCATGCACACCCCTATAATCTGCAGGTGCAAAGTAAATACATGCATCGAGGAAAGGCTCCGCCAGTAAAGTGGCAGACATGCCAGTCGAGATTGTTTGAATTTTGTTGTCGATGACTTTCTCGGGCGTTCAACAAGCAATAACTCCTTCTAGACTGGAGCTTGTAATACTGATTTTGATCGTTTAGATAGGAAAATCCACTTGAGATTGATGTTACTGTCAAAACCCATGGTTGTCATTCGTTTTGAGGTAATTTTTTTTCTTAATCATTTTATGAATTTTTCTGATCATTTTCAGTTTTCACTTTCAATTAGGGTTACCTATGGGCTAAATCTTAATTATAAAATGGAAACTCAGAATAGTACTTCATGATTATGGACTCATCATCGAATGGCATGGAATATTGAAGGATCGCACGGAGACATGAATAAAGAAAAACATTAAAACTTGTTCCAAGTTCTAGATTCCTCCAACTAAGAATTTAAAACCTACCCGTCAAAACAGGTTCCTTATTTTTTTGAACTTAGAACCTACCATGTATACCTTAAAACCTGAAACTTATAGATTCCTATTAGTTCAATTCTTAGGTTCCAGGTTCAACCCTCAAATCATGCTCACCTCTAATAGTCATATTGATCACTTTCTCAAGGTCACGACGCATCAACACGCATCAAATAAATTACCCAATGTATATGCTAGTAAGTCATTTTCCCAATTTCAACTCGTTCATGCCATTGCACCACTTACAACAATTGAGGTGGTGACCGAGGACATGACGGGTCAACCGGATGGAACAAAGATGAAGGTCTTAGACGAGGGCTTGTCCTTAGAGTCACGCAATTGACTCTCTTTTATACTTTTTCCCAAGTGGCAATTTGAAAGCTTTTTGGTCGAGACGTATTGGAAGGTCCAAAGGTTGATGGAACACGCTTTATCTGGGGAAGAGCTTGTATACAGGGGATTATGTTAAAAAATGATAGTAGTGGTTAGAGCATAAAGCCCCCATATTTTTGGATTACTAAACTCTATATTTTTGCGTTTTTAAATCCTGAGGAAAATTCCCAAAAAAAAAAAAATTCTTAAGATTATTGTACAATGATCAACTTAGTCTTATACTTTTCTATATTTGTCAATATAGTCCTTTCAGCTAATTTCAAGCGGAAATTACTAAAGTGGACGCTTGATGTCCTATGTTGACAAAGTTGAGCTAACATAGACAATTTTTATAATTTTATATTTTTTTGGTAAATTTCATAAATTCTTTTATTTTCTTTTCTTTTTCAATGCGAAAGCTCACGGGCCCTCGCTACTATAGGCAACAACCCTCACCCAAATTGGCAAGGCCACAATACCCAAACCTGGCAAGGGCATCCTCACACTTGTCTATGTGCCAACGACCTCCACCAATCATTGCTAAGGTCATAGACTAGCGAGGGGACATAAGAAAAAAATAATAATAAATGAAAGAAAAAAATCTTTTTTTTGTAAAATATTGCAAAAATTATGTATAGTGTCGACCATGTCATATAGGATAGTTGGCATCTACGTCGTACTTTCTGGTCGAAATTACTATATTAGCAAATCATCAAAAGATTCAAGACTAAATTGCCCAAATTAAAAGATTTAAAACTAAATTAGTATTTGTATAATAAGTTGAAGATTTTTTTTTTAAAATCCCCACCCATCATGTATCGTTAAAATAAATAAATGTCACATAAGTCTACTACAAAATAATGGTGCATTTGTCTCGCGAAAAACTTAATGATACAAGAAAATGCTTTCCAATAAATCATTTTCAAGAAATACGATTAGTTTTCCTTTATTATGTGATATATGATTAAAAATGTTTTATGATGTTTGGATATTATTAGAAAATGATTACAACATCATGACTTTATTTTATTAAAAAAAAAGTTTGAAATTTTTTTATTTTTAAATTTTAATTTAAAAAAATCGATTTTTTACTTATTTTATTTTTCTTTGTTGATTTTTATTTTATTTTTAAAAATGGAATTTTAATTATTTTTAATATTCTCTTCTCTTTCCTTTTCTTTCTCTCCCTCCCTCCCTCTCTCCCTCCACTACTACCGGTTGACAATGGCCACAAGCAAGCTCCACCTCGCCAAGCCCACTCAGATTTGGCGAGTTGTGAGCTCGCTAACCTCGATAGAGCTTAGGCTTATTGGCCTTAGCCGAGCTTAGGCTCACCTGGATCTAGAGAATGATGATGATGATGAGAATAATTCCAAAAATTTTAAAATAATTAAATATTCAATTTTTTTAAAGAAATAATTTTCATAAGAATAAACTTTTCTTTAACCAGGAACCCTATTAGGAAAGCATTTTGGAGAACGTCTGGTTATTTCGGAGGGGAAATTATTTTCCTAAATTTAAGCTTTACTAGAAAAACATTTTCTTTTGTTGACTAGGTAGGAAAATTTTTTTTTTTTGTTGACTAGGAAAATATTTTTTCATTGACTCATTTTTCTAAATGAAGCAAATGCCGCAAAATGAGGAAAATTATTTTTTGTGAAACAGACACACCCTAAGATGCTGAAGCTATCCCTATTTCATCAATTTTTTTATAGCAAAACTTTGATAATCATCTTCACTTTGATGATCCACACCAGTACAAGTGTAAATACATATCGCCAAAATCTGAGGGGACATTAGGAGCAAATAATAGAAGCTTGATACCTTTCGTTCGGAGGGATCGCCAAGAGGGAGTGTAAATCCTAGCCGCTCTACATCACATGTGCATCAATTTGTTCGGAGCACATCAATTGACAATCGGCTTGGATACAAATTTGTTGGGAACATTATGACATAGTAAAAGCGGCATACATCTACATCTCAGCCTGTTAACATATTCTTTGGATACGCATTTATTTAAAAACTTAAACCAATGAGTTATGGGTTAAGTAAGATATATTACTATTCAACAACAAACCAATTCTTTGATATGGAATTTCTCCAACACATTCCGCACGTGCATTCTAAACCATATGAATATCTCTCTGGCTTCACCTGTGCATCATGCCCTGGCCCCTATGCTTCCTCTTAAAGCCTCGGGGCCCCAAAACACAACCCTCGAAAGCGACCAAACAGTGGAGATATCTCATACTCTCCTCCATCCTTCATCGCGAACCACGTGAATCTCCACGACCTCTCGAGCATTAAAACAGAAATCCCACCGCCCCCGACAACCGCCGTCTCGCCCACGTCTCGAACATCTGGGATGAAGGGGAGGTATCGTCCCTCACAGCATCGATGTCTAGCAAGAATTTTCTCGATAGAGATTGCAGCCACACAAAGGTTGGCCAAAAGAGGACCAGCCATGGGATGGGGAGTGCACGTTGGTGATCCAGAGGGGAAGAGACCTGGGAAGGGGGGAGCACGAGGCACGATTCCGAGGGCAACGTTCTGTGGTGGAGAGGCATCGGCATTTCCCTCCTCAGTGGGTCATGTACTACTCTTATTTTCCTGGTGCGTCCTTGTACAAAGATGGAGACAGTCCTTCGGTTGCTGTCAATGCATTGAACCCGACAACAAGTGGTGATTGAAAGTTAAAAATGGAAACCGGTGTCGACCGATGGATTGGCGCCACAGGCGAGAGGTGGGGTTCGACAAGTGACTAGAAAAATCAGTCATATAGATGTGTTCGATCCTAGATTTTTCAATTTTACTAATTTTAACTTTAAATTTTCGTGCAAAATTCCAACATAGTCTTTCTTGTCATTCACTAAAATGACTACATTGAAACTTTGCGAGAGGGTTTAGGATAATTCAAAATTGAATTAGCATATATATAATAGTTTTAGGACTAATTTGGGCAAATTCCCTGGAAATACGTGATTCACAAATCCAAGTCTCGGGAAAAATTATGTCCTCGGCAGCCTTTTCGTACCAATAATGACTCGATTATTAGGGATG
The DNA here is from genome assembly GCF_016545825.1 of Eucalyptus grandis. Lineage (NCBI taxonomy): Eukaryota > Viridiplantae > Streptophyta > Magnoliopsida > Myrtales > Myrtaceae > Eucalyptus > Eucalyptus grandis. Next base: position 10,753,008 of record NC_052622.1, on the reverse strand, counting down.
GAGAAACTCTCGTGGCTCGATAGGAGTGGTCATATTTCTCACTCATCGTTGGAGTGCACATGGAAAAGGAGGACTTGTCAAAAACGTGCATACGGGGAATGCACCACGTCATTAGTTGGTGATGCTTTTTACTCAAGCAGTTGACTCTGCACGAGCTATTTATTGGGACAGAAAATTAATTTTCCTGCTTAGTTGGCGTTATTCCACTCCTATTTTTATTTTATTTTTATTTCTTTTGCCATTCGTTAGTCAATATTTTATTCCGATCGCCCGGTTGGGATGGTTGGCATCCATTTTATTAATTTAGCATGTGGAACACGAAGGGACCAAACTATACAGTATATACCAAATGTTTGCTGTAGTCATCAAGGCCACTGGGTGATTAAGTCAATGACTAACCCCAGATTAAATGAACTAATATGCCAGCTAATTTTTCATCTTAGCCCATTGATAGACTAATGCAGTGAAACCTTCCACGGCAAAGGCTGTAATTTGACTTTATCGGTCGAACACTTAAATTCTCATGGGTCATTGGACATCCCTCGACTCAAGGGATAAGATAATCACCCAATTGGTGTTAAATCCATAGTGCGGAAGCCACTTTAGTCCTAAACTTTTTATAATTTTTCCAATATAATTTTCAATTTTTGCACGAAATTTCAATATAGTCACTGTACTCAATTGCTACCAGAAACTGCTAATGTACTAATTCTAGTTTTTGCTGGCCATCCTACATGGTATATCGCCATGTCAACAATTTCCTATTAGGATTGGCCAACTCAAAAAGAAGTTTAGGATTAAATTGGTAAAATTTAAAAGTTTTAAATTGAATTGACGTTGGTATAACATGTTTGGAACTGATTGTGTAATTTCTCTCTCAACTCTTTTATGTTGTGTCTACATCTTGACGATGATTGCTCATATAAACTAACAAGGACTTGTCATGGCAGATCGCTCCACAGAATTTGAGAAATGCAAAGTCTACATTTCGAGAAACCGAAAATCGTCAAATTCTGGCCAATAATAGAGCCCACAGATTTTCTCAGTCCACTTTCAAGTATGCAGATTTCAATGGGCTCCAATGGATGGCCGGAGAGAGAGAGAGAGAGAGTATTCGTTTTAAAAAAGCAACACTGGAAAAGCCATCGTTATCCCTTAAATCAAGAGAAAGCGTGGCTAATTTAATTGCCATTTTGTCCCTTTTTCTTCTTCTTTTTTTTTTTTGTTGAGATCTCAATCTAATTGATCGCGACTTTCGCCTTTACGAGATATTTTGCCCTCTGGCACAAAGACGCGATGGTACAAATTAAAATTCATGTCTCTTCAATCCTATCTGTAACGATATTTTCAAGAAACATCAAATTTTGAAAATTTTCTTTTTATCTTTTCACACATACAATTTTTTTATGGATAGAATCTTTAACTACTATCATTATCTTTCCATACAAATAATTCGAATGTTTCAACAATTAAACGACATCACTAATCTCGCAAAAGACCAATTTTTTCGCACGCATGGCATTTTCCCATTACTCACTCAAGAAAAACCAGAAATAAAATTTCTACCGTCGTTTATATTTCCAAGTTTTGGGATTTTTTTTTCCCTTTTCACAACGTATGACGTGGAATTTGGGGCCCAAAAAAAAAAAAAAAAACACGCCCATTGCGTGAAAATTGGTTTTGCTCTGTGGGTCAACGACCTCAAACTCCATTGGATCCTCGGATAAGGACAAGAAGCACTGCAGATTGCAACGTGGGCACGGGCCACGTCAGCAAGGGATGTACACCCCCCCGTCCCCAGCCGGCGACCGTTTCTCTCTCTATAAATAGCGACGACCCCCCTCGCCATCTTTTTCTTCAGTCCCGAATCACATACTTTCTCTCTCTCTCTCCGTAGAAGAAGAAGACGAAGAAACGAATTCTTCGAATCCGACTCCGAAGCACTCGAATCCGATCCCCCATGAAGTTCTTCTCCGACCTACGCTCGTGTTACCGCCCGGGCGCCGGCGCCGGCGACGACCCGGCCTCGACGCTGCAGGAGGAGGACGCGCGCGCCCCTCTCTCGCGGCGGCGTCGGTTCGGCCGCGCGGAGGCGCAGGTCGCCCGGCGGGAGGTCCAGGGCCGAAGCGAGCGGGCACTGGCGTCCGGCGCTGTCGGTCATCTCGGAGGACAACGACGCCGCCGCCGTGGTCCGGGCGGCGGGAGCGACGAAGAGCAGAGAGCGCGGGGCGAACGCCGTCAAGAGGCCGCCGCCCTCGAAGGGCGGATCGGCGGCGAAGAGAGCTCAGAGTTTCGGCGACAGAGAAGACTACCGGTAACGGTTTTCTCGCGGCTTTGTCCTTTCATGTCGTCTCTGTTCCGGTTTCGTTTCGGATTGGGCGTTCCTGTTTGGTTGGTCGTTTTTTCTGCCCTGTTTTTCCGGTTTACAAAATAAGGATTGTTTGCTCTGTTTTAGTCTCATACCTAACTACCATCACACAACTAAGATTTTTATTTCCGAAGTCAATCTCATCTTGATGTCGACCAAAAAAATAAAAATCTTATCTTGATGTTGGCCAAAAAAATAAAAAAAAAATTCTCTAAATTTTACTTCCAAATTACATGAAGTTGCATTATACCTTTCCTCTTAATTGATAAATCAGAGTATTGGAATACGGATGGATCCTTATGTTTACGGTACGAACAGGGAGTACCGAACAGGGAGTATCATAACACTTTTGATTTCAAATGGGGGATATGTTACAAGTGAGTGAGAATTGAAATGGTTCATGACCTATTAGACACTATGTGTTTATTAGAATCCTCTTCAGCTCTCTCGAATCATGGGTCTCTCATAAATATTAGTTCCAAATTGCATGAAGTTGCATTATGCCTTTCCTCTTTACTAATAAAGTGGAGCGTTGAAAAACGGATCAATCCTTATATTTATGTTTAGTGCATTGGTACGAACGTATAGTTTTATAATATTTTGGATCTTGAATAGGGGGATATGTTTAGAAGCAACTAGACACCATGTGTTCGCTAGAATCTTCTTCGGTCCTCTTGAACCATGTGTCTGTCACTAGGTGAAATTGAGCAACTTTGGATTATCTGCTAAACGAGAAGTGCTCCTCTTTTTTGCAGGCCGAGCCCGTTATCGATGTTCGTGCCAGCGTTCTCGCCAACGCCTTTTATGATCTGAGACGAAGGCGGTGTTTGCACCACATATATCTCCTCAGTTTCCCTTTTTCTTTATGGGGTAATTGTTCGCCCAGAATTTGTAAATTGGAGTGGTGAATGGATTAGAGCAGGAGCTGTAAATGATAGGTCTCTTTCAAAGTACTTCTTCAATTTGAGACGTGGGCATTGATAATGTTTGCAAGTTACTTCCATTATCTTTTTCTAAGGAGTGCAAGAATGAGCTTAATTATGAGCATTATTGTCCTCTTCTTTTTGTCTTCTTTTCCCCGCAAGGTATTAATTAAAGGTGCACGATAGCTACGGCTCTCTGTGGTGGTTATGCAATGGCCAATGGATTACAAGCGTAGACGGCTTTCTTGCTATTGTCACCAAAGGAAGAAAAGAAACGTGACTGAGCTTTAACTTGTGGTTTGAGTACGATAGTGTCTAGACTTTACTCAATAGGCTTTATCGCTCTTCAAGAATCAGGTTCTTTCTAGAGAAGGTTCATTGGATTTAAAGCGTTTATATATTGTGTTTTTCCATTCACATTGAGATAGTGACATTGGACCTTATACACAAAAAAAAAAAAGCGAGAAAATATTACTATGCCTACTCCAATACCAATCCTCTAAACTCTTTGAGTCACCAAAATCCCGTATTTGTACCAATATGATCAAAATAACAAAAAATATACACACCTATTAGTTGAGTAAAATTTAATATCTAATTGAAAAGAAGAATTAATGAATTAAAAAGATTTTAACAAATGAAAATAGGATGCCTATCTACCAAACGTATGTTTTTCTTTTACTTAAATAAGAAAGTGAGAATCCTTGACTGCAAATGTATCTTCTGGAAAAAAAAAAAAAGAGGACACTTTGGTTTTAATATTTAAAAAAGCATGTTTGCACTTCAGGGAAAAAAACTAAGCTAGACAATTAAAAAAAGGAATCGTCTGCCCTGTTGCTAATTCACCATTGAAGACTTGCAATATCCTTTACGGGAGAAAATTACGGCCATTGACGGGCCATCGACGCGGTTGGATCGTTGCTGTGGCTGAATTATTGCTAAGCCATTATTGCGTTCGACTCTTCACCAAACCATCACCTTTACCTCTCGAATTGGTCTCTCTCTTCCTCCCTCCCTCCCTCACTTCATATCTCGATCAAGCGCAACTTTGTCATAAGCTAGAGACTTTCGAAATTGTGCTTGAATGCTAACACACGATCAAGGGAGGCCAAGCTCGATTGAACAATTAAGCAACTGTTTCGACCAGATCCAAAGAGTGTCAAAGAGAGAGAGAGAGAGAGTGACCACAGTATCTTCAGACCAAGGACATTGTCGAGTGGCAAGCGACACGATTGACTGAGATTTCGTCGTCGGCTAGATCCACCATTATGGGTCAAGTTGCTGGTGGCCACCACTTTGCTCTATCTAACCACCCCCTCTCTCTGAACCATGACTATTTCTCTTTTTAATTTTTCCTTTTTTAATTTCTTTTTTCCAGATAATGATTATGCTGCAATAAAAATGACCTCAAAATTGATATGCTTAGATTGAGACCCATATGAAGTTAGGCATTTATCTTTCGGACCCATCTGAACCTGTATTTAAAAATTTAGACAATCTATCTATCACCTTATTGTTAAATACTGGTTGAAAAAAAGGATTTTGGTTGATTCTGCCATCTCTACTCGAAGAGATTAGTCAAGTGATTTAAGAAATATTCGTCTTTTTGCGACAAAAAAGCATCACCCCAACCCACTTGCAACTTCTTATTGGGTCTAGGCCCATTACGATATAACGTAGGTGCTCCTCGACCGGAAATTTGTTTTCATTGAAACGAAGGAAGGAAACACGAACGACAAGGCCAATAGACTTAAATCAACTTTATTTAGCATTCGAATCCTTTTCCTCGATTTCTTCTAGAGCAAACCGAAGGTTCAGTCCTCGAGTCGAGGCGCTCTTTTAAACGTTCCGCTCAGCTTGTGGCGGCTCCGAGGGGCCAATGCTCAGGTTTTGCGCCGCTTCGCCTCGACGCTCATCATCGGAACGGTCCCTGCATAAAACAGGAGTGAGATCGGACATCTTCCCGACAAGCCATCGAACGGATCATGCACGGATTCATGGTATTCTAACGCGAAAAGAATTCAGTAATCTGTCTGAAGTGCTAAAGGTGAAAATCGGATAGCTGATTGAGTACGTGATGAGAAGAAATGCAAGTGCACAGACGGATTCATGATTAAAGAATGCCTATGGAATCAATCAAAGAAAGAGCAGTACCTCTTCTGGATAGCATATGCAGAATTGTTAGTTGCCCGATTCGAACCCCTGACTGAGTTAGCTGGTGCCTGGAAACGAAGAACACCAAAATGGGTTTTAGAGAGGAGGAGGAGAAGGAGAAGGAATTCAATAAGAAGAGGTAGTCAGTGTAATTGGTGTTGTCAAGTTCTTCCGGCAACTCTCGGAGTAAGCTATCACGAGAATAAGCTGCCATTCCCTATTATGAACTTTCCTCCATTTTCAGACATTAATTTGGTAAGAGCACGCGAGATTATAGTATTTAATTAGAACACACTCTGATAACAGGTCGTAGCATCTTCAATCAAGAGATGATACAAGATGAATGCTTGTGCCTGAGTCTCTATTTTTTTTCCATCATCAAAAGAGTTGAAATTTGACTGACTTGTGCCTGATCAGTGTTTAGCATGATACACTTGTTGTATTGTACCTCAAAACTGGCAGATTCTTGAGGCAGAAGCTGGTTTCCCTGACGATTTCGCTTGCTGGTAAATAGACAATCCCCGTTATTTACAAGTCCAGCACATATGTAAAAAGAATGCGACCAATGAATGAACTCACTTTCAGATATTCTATACGCCTGATAGCATCACTAAGAAATCTTATGTGCACTTCAGCTTCTCGAACCGATCTAGTTTCTTCCGGCTCCGGATTGTAACATCTATTTCACCATGCACCACGGCAAAGTGGGTCGAGTACATTTGACCAAATTTAGACCAAGCCACGACTGACTACATAAAAGTTTGAGGACATAAGTACACTTTGTAAACCTGATCTTTTCTTGCACTTCAGTTTGTTGCTGATTAAGCACTGTGAGTTCTTCCTCAAGAGCCTGCGGAAAATGTTAACATCAAAGTCAATAATCTTTTGATTGATTGGCGGGTTAGCAACAAGCAAGAGTAGCAATCACAGATCAATTGATTTACCTGCTTTCTGAAGGCAGTTGCACCGTCACCAATGAGTTCATCATAATCAAATGAAGGAGAAACAATTCATTAGGTAAAAAGCAGTAAAAGATTATGAGAATGAACTAAGCTTTCTCACTCCTATTTAGACTTACTTTGTCAGGACTTCGAGCATTTTTGCTTCACACTTCACATGTTCGAGGCCTTGACGCAAAACCTGGAAGCACAAATCGTGACCCAGTACTAGAGAAATCGAACTCCATGGCCATGGTTTAATCTAAACCCATACTAATCAATGCGAGTAATGAAGCTAAAACACTGTTTCTGGAGAGAGAACTTTTACTCACCTCTTGGTTTTCGACCAACCTGCGATTCAAGAAAATATCGTGAGGAAAAATCAAATTTAGAATAATCAGAAAAGATAGACAAGAGATCAAACGTACTCTCCTCGCGATGCATCGGGCAAGTTGAGATATCGTAGAAAGACATCCTCAATACTGCGAGAAAGATCTAGTTTCGATAAATCGTGAAGAATGAAACCGAGGAGGATACGATAAGAGAAGAATCCACCGACCTGCCGCTGCTGGCAAAGCTAGTCAATCCACCATTCGGAGAAAACATTATCAGACCAACATCCGTGCCACACAACCCCGATAACTCTGCAGCCTTCTTGACAATCCCGTCCTTGCGCTTCCTATAGGTCCCTAGCCGACCGGTGGGGTTATCGATCCTCTTGACCACCAACTTCTTACGGCCCATGGCGACAGCGAGAAGGAGACGGAGGAATGTGAATCGACGAGAAAGAGATTCTGCCCGTGGCTAGGCAAGAGTCCGGTGGAGGGATTATATAAGCCAACAGATGAGAAGATGCATTAAATCTCCAGGGCCATGCAAAGTGTGAGTCATGCTCAGTTAAGCCAATTGTCGAGCTTCCTTCTTTAGGCCACTTTAGTCAAACGCACTTGGAAGGAAATTGAGGGCATCCATTCAATGCTTGATTAATTGCCATAAACTGAACTCAAAAGCACAGTCCAGTGCAGACCTCAAATGGCAGAGGAGCAAGCATTGAACTGGTCTAAAGAGGAGGGACATAAAAAGGGCAAAACATTGAAGTGGTAAACGACAAACCATCCCAAAAACTCGTTCCTTTAACGTCTCAAGAATCGAAACCGATACTAATCGTTGAAGTACCGAATTTACTCATTCGTCTATCTATTAAAGTGAGAAATGTCAATCCATGAATTCTGCGTTGTGAGCTTTGCTAAAGGAAGAGCATGTGACAAAGTGTCATTAAAAGTCAACAACCCCTCCAAGAGAGTGCAGTTGAATCGTTTATCGTTTTAATAATGTGGAAAGTTGCCAAATCCTTTTTTTAAAATATTATTAGAAAAGAGGGCTGCAAACAATACAAAGGGGATGTAGCTCAGATGGTAGAGCGCTCGCTTAGCATGCGAGAGGTACGGGGATCGATACCCCGCATCTCCATCTTCGTTGACTCTCTGTCTTCTTTTTCGTGTCTTCTTTTTTCCATGATAATATAATCTTTTCTTTTTCTCAGCCACTGATAATATTGAACTCCACTGATAATATTGAACTCTTTAGACAGAGAAACATTAACATGAGGATTAAGTGGGTCCGATTAAAAATTTATTACCATGTCATTGGATGACCTGAAATCGCTTGAATTAAGAAGAATTAAGTAGATCTAATTAAAAATTCTTTATCGTGCGATTAGATAATTAGAATCCGCTTGAGCTAGTGCTTGAATTGGCATTAGGTCAAATCAAATATTCACTTACTTAGACCTTTTATTTTTTTTCGTGGCCCGCTTTAGTTTGTTAGCTGGATTAGCTAAATTACTCACATTCCATGACCCAATTCCGTTTTGAGTTAGAAGGAAAAAAAATAAAATAGATAGGCTATTGAGGCTATTGACCCTTTTGCCATATGTTTATTTGCAATTTTATATCTTGTGAGTTCCATATACAATTTACCAAGATCAAGGATTAGGATACCTTGACTTGATGCATCTTAAATTTTTTTATATATTAAAAAAGTGTCAAATTCACGATTCCGTGATACATAAGATTAGACGTTTCACGCTCTCCTACACTTAATCCGTCAAAATCTAATCCCATCCTTTTTCTGTGGAGGTGATGAAGCGACACGAATCCGCAGAAATAATTGAAGGACAACTTGCAAATCGTCAACTTGCCCCCACATTCATCTTATTGATGTATGGACTAAAAAACACGAGGTGTCATCACTGCTGGGCGCATGTAATTATTTGATCTATGAATTGTTTTGTAGTGCAAATTACAGTTGACATGACGTTGGCATCGAACCTTTTATTTTATTGCTATAGTCTAGGAGCCTTGCGTGGGATGATGGGACTTTGATGTGATTGTAATTTTGAATCTCTCCCTTGGGCCACCAATTATTTAAATTTCTCAGCTTAGCATCATGCTCTTAATATTTGTCCCGAGTCACGAAAAGCAGGGGTCTTTGAAATGATTTCTTCTTTTTCATTAGTTCGATTTATTTTGGGTTTTTGTGCTTTAATTCCATTTTAGAATATTTTGTCTAAGTTGAAGTTCAAAACAATTATTGTGTTCATGAACTTCAATGAATGGGGCATAATAATCTAGCATTGACAAGTCAATCATCGAATTGATCACTCTTTTTTTCTCATTATAAATGTATGTTTAGCCTAATTATCTATTTCTCGTGCGCGTGCGAATGAGCTTCCTCCTCGCATGAAAAAAAAAATGTGTTATAATTGAGGATTTATTTGCTTGCCAAGAGTTAACTCATGTGTTGCTCCAAAAGAGGAATAAATCGAGCATTTAAAAGCTTTATTATGGAGTTGTCCACATGTCCATACTTTCAAAAGGGTATGGCATGAATTCGTTAGGGGTGATTTTAGTTTTAGAGTTGATCGATTCATGATCTATGACTCCCGATTCCAAAAAGTTGGAATCAAGAATCGAGCCTGATTTAGATTCGGTTCCATATTTTACCCAATCCAATTATTCCTTTGTCTAAAAAAAAAAGAAATCAAACCTTTATAATGAAACATTACTATTGCATCATTTCATTACGAAAGCAAAAATTGGTCAAGTGGTCCTATCATCGTTTGTCTATGTTGAAGATCATGGTGTGATTCTCCATGTGTGCAAAAGTGATTTTTTTTTTTTTTAAATACTAGTTTCAAGCCCATTCAACACAAGATTCCACATAAAATAAGTGCTTTTGACGAGAATTGATATTCTTTAGAGCATACTTTAAATTGGACCCAATGCTCACTCACAACCATCATCATACTAAAAAGACAAAAGAGGTATAATTAATATAGTGAATAACTCTAAATTGGCAAATTACTTTTTTTACCACTAAAAACCTCAAATTAAAAACTTAAATTTGTATATTTGTAATAAATTTACCTATCACAAGTTTTCATTAAAATCTTAAATTGATACATTTGTGACAAAATCTCAAATTAATTTTCATCCAGCATTAAAGCAGGCGCGATATTGAGTTTTGTTGCAAACAATAACGTTAGTATCGATATGATGCTCTATTAATGGGTGGGGCAAGGAAGACGATAATGATCGGGCTTTCTCACCACTGTGACAAGCATGGCGGAGAGAGACGACCACCACCACCACCAGAGGCACGGTTTGGTATGGACTATGGGGCGACGATGGGGGCGGGAGGCGGCGGCCCGTCTGCGTCAGCGACCCGAAAGGCCGAGGAAGAGTGCCTGGTGACGAGATTTTGCTGGGGGTTCTGATTGGGTCGGGGCGCAGCACGTGCGAATACGACACGCGTGCGATTTCACGTGCGAGACAGCAGACGCGCTTGTAACGGCGAATCTGAACCCTTCGGAGACCGCGAGATGACGTCACTTGCGTGTGACGCTGGGTCTGCCATCACTGCCCACCATCCCTTCACTTTTTTTTTTTTTTTTTCTGCTGTCCCGCCGCCCATTAATAACCATCACCACCTATCGTCACTGCCTTTCCTTCCTCCCTTTTTTCTCTCTGCATTCAAGGACTTGGCCCGCATTGCATTCCAAGCTCCTGCTTTCCAAGTTCAACGCTTTCTTCTCTTCTTCTTCTTCTTCTTCTTCTTCTTCGTCTTCTTCTGGGTCGGATGGAGATCGACCCTGGTGATAACTCCAACTGGCTCGTCGACTACGGGCTCGCGGACGTCTCGGCCGGGGACGTCCTCCCCTCTGCTGGTGGGTTCGCCTGGTCCTCCCCGTCCTTCGACGTCTCCTCCTCCAATGCCAGGTGGGTCTCTCTCTCTCTTCGCCGTTTTCCGAGGTTTTTCGGTAGCCTGTGGCCTCCGGAGAGTGGGGACTTGTGGAAGTAGTTGATGTTGGCAAATTTCGTCCCGCCTCCTTGCTTGCAGAGGCAAGGAAAAGAATGGGTTTTGTTGGCTGCTTCGGTTTTGTGGAAAATTTGTTTGCCCTGCGAAGTCGCTAGGAAGGGCGGAAGGAGTATATGTTGAGTGAGAAGAATAGTTTGGTTGACTGGGAATCATGTGAGAGAGATTTAAATCAAGATGATTCCACAGGATTAGGATTGAGGCTCTTGTTTGTTCTGAGGCGAGACGAGTTAGCAATTCGGCACGCGTGTCATCTACAAATTGGGAAGTATTTGTGATGGCAAAGTTGCCATGCTTTGAGGAAACAGGATTCTTAGTAGTTATTTGCTAGAATTTCTTATGATTCTATCGGCTTTAATGAAATGAGGTAGATGTTAGAGCTCTTAGTGGCAGGCAGATAAAGTGGCCGTATTGGCTCGATGAGCCTTGAGCTAATACCAGAAATCCAATCTGCCATACTGGTCTCCTATCCATCGCCATCACAGATGGGTTAAAGGAAGTTACTTTGTGGTACTTCTGTAACTATAAGCAAGCAATGGATAGTAAAACGTCTCAATCATAGCTCGGTGTGCCGATCTTATTTTCCTCCACCCCCCCTTAATCCTTCTTGACATCTGGTTTCTTGTTTTACTGTTTTCAGCATTGAGGTTAACTGTGCATCTACTAGGGATTCAGAGAACCTCAAGGGCAAGAGCTGTCACAAAAGGTATGGGTTTTGTCTAGTCTACTGGATATAAACTAGCAACTGAGACGGTGTTAATTGCATAATTCTCAGTCAACCAGAGGTTGTTGACTTTTTAGACTTTAGCTACTCATGATTTTTCATTCATTTACCACAGTTTGTTTCATCCACAGCTTAATCCAGAGTAAATCAACTCCTCTAATATTCAGACAATTATTTGGTGACAGTGGGTTCATACCTTGTGGAAGAGACTGAAATTTATGCTAATGCTTCTGCAGACTGAAATCTGAATCATGCCTTTCATCTGGTTCCAAAGCATGCCGGGAGAAACTTCGAAGGGATAGGCTAAATGAAAGGCATGCCATTCTTACTTTCCTCTCTCTCTCTGTAATTTTTCTACCTAGCGGCTCTCACATTAAGCTGCCTCACTTTTAAGGTTCCTAGAATTGGGTTCTGTCCTGGAGCCTGGAAGGCCACCCAAGACGGACAAGTCTGCCATTTTAAGTGATGCTGTTGGCATGGTTACCCAGCTGCGTACTGAAGCGCAGAAACTCAAGGAGTCGAATGAGGAATTGCAAGAGAAAATAAAAGAATTGAAGGTGAGATTGGTTACTGCACTCATAAGTATTTTGCTGATCAGGCAGGGATGACCACTCTCTTGCTTACGCTTTGTGTTATGACACATTGTTCTTTTAAAAAAGTTAAGGTAGTGATAGCGCACTGATCATTGTACATTATATACCTAGGCTGAGAAGAATGAACTTCGCGATGAGAAACAGAGGCTAAAGGCTGATAAAGAAAAATTGGAGCAACAGCTGAAAGTCTCGAGCTTTCATCCAGTTTTTCCGCCTCATCCGTCTGTAGTGTCAACACCTTTTGCTGCTCAAGAGCGGGCAGGTGGCAACAAGTTGATGCCTTATATTGGTTTCCCTGGTGTGGCAATGTGGCAATTTATGCCACCTTCTACAGTTGACACGTCGCAGGATCACGTACTCCGTCCTCCTGTTGCTTAACCAGCAGACACAAATCATCTGGTAGTCTGTCTAACTAGGATTTGCGTGCCGATGTTTTTTGTTGTTTCTTGGACCTTCTACATTGGATTTCTTTCTTCTTCTTCTTCTTCTTTTTTTGGTTGGTACATTGGATTCCCACAGTGGAAAAAACTTGATAAGGTGGATGATCTGATTTGCGGACCGACATCGCAATTGTTGCTCATCCATTGTAATAGAGACGTGCTGTTGTCATGTAAAATGCAATAAAACAGCAAAATTCTCGTTGGAAGACTTCTAGTTTGTAGTTTCGGTTGGTCAGATTGAATTCTGGTGAACTGTTAGAAATTGTTCTTATTATAGCTTTTTCATCTCACGACTCTTGCATGGGGCAACTGAACTAGCACATCATGAAAAGGGCTAAGAAGCCTCCTCTACTTTTCTTAGGGGCAAGCGATTCATCGTGCGGTGTGGCTGTTCTTATGCCTTGATTCATAATAATTACACCGACCTAGCCAGCATGCTTTTTGCATTTCCCTCAATTGATATGGTTCTCTTCTCGAATAAAATCCTTGAAAAGTTTGTCCAATTTCTGATTCAACAACTGATAGCATAGACTCGTTAATCACTAAGAATTTTCTTGCCAACGGTACATCGAAGCACAGAAAGATAAAAATCACTAGAGGAGTGCACCACACAATTCTCCATGGTCAACATGTAGCTTTAAGATGCCTTCTGGGCAATAAGTAACACGCTGAGAAAGCTCAATACCACAGCTAGAGTGGTGGGAAAACCGCCCTTTTTAGCCGACGAGGTTGTCGATTCTGCTGAAGCCAGGCTCGGGGGAGTGATCAAAACCCCGGGTGACACTGCAGGAGTTGATTTTGATGTAGGGGTCATCAACGGCGAAGATGCTTCTGGAGCCGAAGGCAAAGGATCGACCGGCGAAGATGCCTCTGGAGCCAAAGACAAAGGATCGACCGGTGAAGATGCTTCTGGAGCTGAAGGCAAAACTGGATCGGCCCCTGTAGCAGGTGATGGGGTTGAGACAGGTCCTAGAGGAGGCAAAGTGGCAGGAGATTGAGATGGAGCCGAGGAAGCCGTCAGCGTGTTAATTTGGAGCTTCATTCCAGCAGCACAATGTCCAGGTGAACTGCAAATGAAGTATCTTTTCCCAGGAGATGTAAGAGGGATGACTGTGGATCCACTCGTGTAAGTTTGGATAGCACTAGTCGCTTGGCAGGAGTCATAGTCTGCCTTGGTAACTTCGGATACGTCATGGCCGGGTGAGTATTGAAAAACTGAAAACAGCAGTAAGATGATTGAATTATCTGATAATATAAACGCTCGGATGATCTTATGTCACTACAAAGTTGAATTACATCAAGACGTGTGAAATGGATGCAACTTACTCAGGTTGTCTCCTACTAAGAACGTCTGAGATGATGCCCAAGTAGCCTGATCAGTGTTCGTGTCCCAACCACCGTTTAGACCTCCAACCACGTAATTGGTTGCCACGGCTAAATCAAGAAGCAGGGTTGCAAACAGGAGGGACATCAGAAAGGTTCTTGGCATGCCCATCTTGAACTGCAAGAAGAGCGAAATGGCGAAGCAGCTGAAGCGAACCGATTAGGACAGAAGGTGGAAGAATGTTGCGAATATCGGAAGAGTTGATTTCAGTTTGGCCTAGCAATTCATCTATATATAGAACGGAAAAGAGATCTTTCAAGCGATCTAATGGAACAGAAGATACTACTGCACTGTATCTCAATATGTTGGAGTAGGTTTGAGTATCATGCAGGGACAGGTTGTTTCCAAATAAATATCTTCATACTGTTTCCATCTTGATTAATCTTTAAGTTCCTTTTTTTTTTGTAATCTTTTAAGGCGTTACGAAGCTGAGCGGGGGATTTTTGCAAATAATGTTTCTCAGAAACTCTGATAGTTTCAATTTAAAAGAATTTTTTTAGGGTTCTTGCGAGTTGCGTTCGGTGACTGTATTTCTGGAAGTGCTAGTATTGATAATTCTACTCTTTCTGAATAAAAATGTAAAAATCAAGAACCAAACAAGGAGTAGTTCCTGGCATCCATGTGAAGTAGGAGCTCTGCCTTGGGAAGTATACCTAATCCAGCTTCTAACCCACTATTGGCATCAAATCGCAACATTCTACAGCTACCAAAACAGGAGGCACAGCGACGGATGTCACAAAAGAGTAGGTTCCGTCGTCGCCGACTTGTTTTTGTAACGGAAGTTGTTGGAACACTTGGCACCTGCTCTTGCTTAAGTCCATGGCTTATTGACACCGCGGACATGCTAAAAGAATATAGAAATTTCACAGGTCATGACCAACCGAATTAGGAATTGAGCTGGATTCAGCTTGATATGTTTTATACAGGCTTGCGATCCGAAATGAATCAAGTCGATAAATTTCTTGAACGAGGTTGGCGGTAATATTGGAGGTTCAGTACTTGACTCAAGCTCGATCGAGTTTTTAAGGACGCGCATGACAAAATTTCTGGAACAAAAATCAATTTCTATTATATGGACGAGTTTTTGAGTAAAGAAACGCGTTTGATAACAATTCAAAATTTATATTTCTAAAATAAAAATTCATTTAATAACAGAATAAAATTTTTATTTCTAGGAGCAACAACGACCGACATCCGGTGGCCGGAGTCCGACTTTCGGTGACCGGTGTTTGGTGTCCGGTGACCCGCGGCGGGCGGCCAAAGTCTGAAGTCCAACATTCGGCGTCCAGCGCCAAGTCCGGTGACCAGCGATGGGTAGCCAAAGTTCAGAGTCTAACACTGGAGTCCGATGACCAGTAGCCGGCGTCCAACGTCCGAATTCGACATCTAATGTCCAACATCCAAAGTCCGGCGACAAGAGGCCGGCGGGCAAGTGGCCAATGGCCGAAGTCCAATGGTAGGTGGCAAGCGGCCGACATCCAGTGACCGATGGCGAGCAACGGACGGTCGCTGACGAACATTCGATGGTTGGTGGTGAGCCTCCGACATCCAATGATTGGCAATGAGCGACCAATGACCAATGAGAGTTCAACATCCGACAACTGGCGGTTGGCAATGAGCTGCCAGAGTGTGGTGGCCGATGACCGACATTCGGTGGCGGCGATCGGCGACGGGCAGCCGAGGCCAATGGCGGGTGGGCAAAGAATCGACAACAAGCGTCCGGCATCCCACGAGCGGCAAGTGGGCAACATGCGGTAATGAGAGTGAACGATGAAATTTTTTTTTTTTGATTTCTCAAAGCTAAAATTTTAACTTTTAATTTTACCTCAAATCTATTTATGAAATAAAAATCTATTCAAAAATAGAAAAATAAAATTACAAAAATAGAAAAATAAAATTACATTTCTAAAAGATTTTGTTCCAAACCCCGTTCCGAGAACAAAAAAACAAAGAAATAAAAAAACAAAAATTTTGTAATGCGCACTCTAACTCTCCAAGTTTGAGATCAACTTGACAAATTCTTGTTGTGGTCAAGCTCATTTCGGCTTAACTCCATGGCTGAGAACTATTTTTCCCCATTATAATTATATTTAAAGCTCGGATTGAACTCGAGTACTCAAAAAAATCTTCAGAAGTATATAATGCATAGGTCATTAACATTTGTGCTCAGGAACTATAATCAGAATCGACAAATTGAACTAATTGACTGATATTAGGCAGCCATAGTCAAGAATAAACAAGTTGGAAGTCGACTGAATTTGACACCTGAGGTACATGAACTCAAGCGACTAGCTAGCATCATTTGCACCCTTTATTTATGTGCACCCATAGAAATTATCTAATCAATTTTAAACCTATCATACAAGTGTCAATTCAATCATAAATTTTTTTGTGAAATTTCATTGTAATATTTTTGGTTAATTTTTGTCAAAAATTGCCAACATGGTGATGTGCAGAAGTTTATGACTAAATCTGTAAAATTGAAAAGTTTAAGACTAAATTGACTTTGGTACAATATATTTAGGACTGATTAGTTAATTTTTCCCGGTGCAAGCCTATGCCAGACAACTTATAAATACACTTCACATGTCTGAAATACTAACTTGGTGGCATCCAGAATCTTTCTGCGGTTTCCACTTCTCATATCATTGGGTTCATTTTTTTCTCAAGATTTTTGAGTTCTGACAGCTTTCCAGTCATCCGTAGTAGTAAAATTTCAGATGTATCGTCAAACCCTCTCAGAGCTCAAATCACTAAACCCAGCTTGTACGATTGAGGAGACAGAGTACGTGTAGCAAGAGGTTATATTAAACTGGGATTTCGTAAACCCCAGCGCCCGAAAAATACATCAAAGAAAGAGTGGCCGGCGAGCATTTATGGAGGAGCGAGGAAGCCGATGTTCAAGTTCTGATTAAAAATCTTACTCTAGAAGAGTTAGAAGCAGTCGCTGCTGTGGATATAAGTATTTTGATCGTGCTAGATTATGAATGAAAAAAGTCCGTGACTAGCTCTGAACATTTCACAATAGTAGACAAACTTCTAATTACCCCTTCTTGGCCTGTCATCATTTTATATTAAGAAACGAAGGAAATCATCTGATCAAACAATCTGAAATTTATTTAGTAAGACAATGAACTCCTCGGAAGGCAGTACTGTTACTAGTCAATCGCACTGTATGCAAATCAGCAACCGCTTGGTTTTCGAAACCAGTGTTATTTTACACGAGCGAGGCTTAGAGTAGCTTGCCAGATCTGAAAGAACCAAGGAAAAAAAGGCATAAAAGGATAATCTAACATAAATGGTCGACGACACCTTGCATTTGGCACTAGGACTCTTCTTCTTGGATCCCTAGCGTGGACACAATTCACTAATTGTAACCTCATTTACAGATCCTTGCAGAGATGAAGTTTTGAGCTGATCACTTGAAGATCCATTGGAATATCCCTTGGCTGAGCCTGGTTCCTCTTTCTCCATGGGGACATAAAAGGCTGGTCTTGCAGGCGCTGGAGAAGAGATTGTGTAACTGCTGAGCATCATGATCACCTCGGACATCGAAGGTCTATCAGCAGGACCATCTTGAACGCACATCAAGCCAATCTGGATGCACTTCAGGACTTCGTACCTTGGGAACTGATCACCTATGGTTGGATCTAGGAGCTCCAAAGCCGTCCCATTGGCCCAATGTTGCCATGCCTGCAACAACTTGCACAAGTAGATATAATTTCCAAGCCAACATACTAATGCAACTTTGCATTTTGCAGAACGAAGGCAATGCTGCGAAACACATACATGGCTTTGAAGATTAGCTAGATTGTTGGAACTCCAGTTCTTTTGACCTGTCACAATCTCCAGTACCAGGATACTGAAGCTATAGACATCGGATTTAGTGGAGAAGTGTCCATGCTGAATGTATTCTGGAGCCATGTATCCACTTCACACAACAAACAAAGAGCAAGAAATCAATTAAGAGAACAATGTCAAGGCTGTATATAAATCACTTTCAAGATCTTACACATTACCACACTGTGTCTGTGCTTGTGCGTGCATGCAGAGTTGTGCCATTGTATTTTTGTGTGTAATTAGAGAAGCTATATTCCTTGCTTCTAGAAATAGTGTCAAATTGATAGTTAATCATAAACAGAACTCAAGACTTACTATGTTCCTGCAACGCGCAGTGTGTTGCCTTGGGTCTGACTTCCAGAGAATAACTTGGCCAAACCAAAATCAGCGATTTTGGGATTCATTTCCTCATCTAAGAGTATGTTGCTGGCTTTCAAGTCACGATGAATGATCCTCAGCTGAGAATCCTGATGCAGATAAAGTAGGCCGCGCACAATTCCAACTATGATTCTGTAACGTCTCTCCCATTCCAAGCTAAACCTTTTGATCTGATCTACATCCGCATCCAAACACAGATTGAGCACAATGTCACTTAAAAAGGAGAGAACAGTGCATATGAAGTTGCTTTCCTATCCCCTGAAGGTTATGATAAGGAACGGCAAAACTATGACGCTTGGGTGATGTGGGGCATTTCAAGACTTAGTTAAGATGAATTCAGGAAAGAGACGATGGTGCTCAATCACATAATAAGCTTTCACACAATATGAATTTACGTGAAAAGTGTTCATTACCAAATAGAATTTTGTCCAAGCTCCCATTGGGCAAGAATTCATAGACAAGAAGTTTTTCGTCTTCTTCCAAGCAGAAGCCTAACAGCCTCACCAGGTTCCGATGCAGCAGCTTGGCAACCAGCAAGACTTCTGTTTTTAGCTCTTGTAGCCCTTGTGCTGAGCTACTTGATAGCCTTTTCACTGCTATTTCTCGTCCATTAGACAATGTCCCCTAGTATTTTACTCGTATTGAGTCAATTCGTGCACACAAAATTAACATTATAAATTGGTTGAGCATCAGCAGATGAGTACCTTGTAAACAGAACCAAAACCACCCTTGCCGAGCTTGTATTCCTCGGAGAAGTTTCTTGTTGCTTCCTTCAGTTTCCTTAAACTGATCAGCAGCGATTCCTTGCTTCTAATGCTCTCATCATGATTGTGACCACCATCTGATTTGCAAGAAACCAGAATGGTTTCTCTTAGATAACTTTAAAAGGATATTTGACAGAGAACTACTGCAGTTTTACATCTTCATGACTAGAATACAATAAATTAAAGAGAGGCATCAAGTTTCTTGAGGCGATGTAGCATTGATAACTTGAAAGCTAAAGAATCCATTACCGAGTACTTTTTTGTGGGCCTTTCGCCAAAAGCAGCAACTGAAGATTATCATTAGTACTACTGCTGCAGCAGCAACAGGAAGGACCACAAAAATAATGGCTCTTTTCTTCTTACTTCCTGCAAGGTAAGACACACCTTCCTGATGTCTTAAATTACCCATAAAGCAATTGAGCTGAACGTTATTTAATTTACAGATTTTACTGACTAACTATTCATTGCAAAAGAAAATCATTACCGTTGCTCGAGGGACTTGTAGAATTAGTTGTTGAATTAGACCCAGGTGGCAAAGGATATTGAGAAGAAAGAGGAGGCGGTGACGGTGCTGGTGTAGGTGAATATGTCAAAGATAATGGCTACATCTCATACCGGAGATCACAACTCAGAGATAATATCCTAGAACCTTCGTTTAAGTTGCACCCTGTTAACATGTATGTGATGATATCTCGCAAGCAGTTCGAGCAGCCTTTAACTTCCAAAGTAGGTGTGCACTGCACCATAGCATATATCGTTTTGGAATCCATATAAGCAGAGCTGTTTACCAATCTGGAAGGACTCAATATGACCGAGGATGAAAGGTTTAATATTAAGCTGAGCAAAACACTCTGAAAAAGAGCAGGTTGGCTCGCCTTCACAACATTACAATATCCAATTTTGGAAGAACTGTCAGCAGTTGAGAAGAAGTTCTGATTTGAATATTTAAGCGAACAATTTTCAAGCAAGATGAAAGCTTCTTTCTGGCTGGGACAAAGTTGGCGCATCTTCCCGACTGCGGTTTCAACACAGGTTTGGCACTCTTCCTTACTTACATAAGCTCTGCACCGTGTTAGGCCATATGCATTGTTAGGATCCTGACCGAAACTGCTGGTGGCGAAGCCGCTTATTGAAGCATTGGCAACTAGAGAAGCCAGAGTAAGATTCAAATTGACTGGAAAGATGCTGCCAGAAGTGAAGTTGATTGCAGAATTGCAAGAGGTTATATTTTGAAGCTGGCATTTTGTAAAAGAGAACACTTGAGTAAGACATAAAAGAAAGGTTAACTGAAGAGAATCCATTGCGATGTTCTGCTTTACAGAGACAGGAAGAGGGAGTGGGAATATTGGAAGTCTTTAAAAGCAGCAAGAGAGTTTGAAGCAGTCGCCATGGCAGGTATAACAGGCTAATGGGTTTGAAGTTTGTGATAATGCCCCACTCCCCACATTTTACAAAAAAAAAAAAAAAACAGAAGCTTTCGATACAACCGTTTATCGGCCTTTGCTCATTTTAAAATGATAAGCAAACAAATGATCTGACCATACAATCTGAACAAGCTGAAATTCATCCATCAAGACAGCAACGTATTCCTTAAAAGTAATGAAGGGTGATCATCGTCAAATACGTTATATGTGAGGCTGACTACTACATTTTCCAAACAGAATTCCACTGAATGTCTGTAAAACATCTTGCTAGCAAATGAATCAACAATATAATAGTTTATATTTCGAGGAAGACTGGCATCACAGGTCCTAGCCATTTCCCCAATTAAGGACAAAACTTGCAGGAAAGAGTCCTGGTGTAATGCTGTTTGGCCGGCCTAATTTTATATTTGTTGAGTCTTTTTTTCTTCAAGTAACTTGATTGGCTTCGACACATAAGGATGAATAGTCTGTGTCAAAGAAGCATTAATTTGACCATCTATTCATTGTTTAGATTTACCTGAAAGCTACCATTGCTCAGTATAATGCACCTCGAATCCTTGGTGCATTAGATCTCCGGAAAAAGTGGCACATTGTAGTTTAAAATCTAGAAGGAGTAACAAATCGGGACAGGTTCAGCGAACGAAGCAAGTTCTTCAGTTGCTTGAGCCAAGATGAAGTTAAGGTTTGGCAACTCAAACCGGGTCAGAGTCGGATGAAATTGTCTTGGAATATTCCTAGTAGCAGAGATAGAATAGGAATGGCTAATGAAAGAAAGGCACATCTGAGATTCTTAGTTTGCACCATAAAAATATATATTAGAGTGAGTGTTAAAAACATGAGTTTGAGCCTAAAGTTAAAATCGGAATTTTGGAAATTAAAATAAAATAAAAGAATCAGAGACTAAGTGACGGAGATTGATTTCCTAATATGCATCGGAGTCTGCTGCTACTGATGTTGGAAAGTCCAGCATGGTCTTTAAATTCGACATTGATTGGGTTCCAAGAAAGAGATTGACTAAGTTTCGGAGATTGACTTTCCTAATATCTTTCTTATTTTGACTCGGCGCCGGACCAACCCGGGATTTCCCTCAGGCGGTGGATATATATATTGCTTAAAAGTTATTGGCTTAGATGTGGCTTGGTTGAAGAAAGAAAGGGCATAAATGCAAGCCGCGGTTGTTGATGTGAGCCGTGAAGCGCCGTGCATATGGAGTGCTTGAAAGTAAGCCTGTTGCTCTTGACCGTACAATTGCATCAAGAACTTTTAAGTGTTGAAGTCGATTAAATCTTATGATAAGATTTGCGTATATAATTTCTTTGTGATGTTAAAGAGAATATTTTGCAAGGACTTAAGAGGCTTAACACTGAGTGAGTTATTTGGTGTAATTAGAACTTGGAAAACAATGAGAATGTTAAGTGACTCGAGTGTGATCGTAATCTTTATAATAAAATTCGTTGCTACTCTCTTTATGGATATGTAGCCATTCCGTAGACATATAGAGCTTCTTGCAGGTTTGAGGCATGCACTTTACTTTAATCTCCCGTGTGGATGCAATCTCTAACCTCAAAATCATTTAGAAACCTTGCGCTGATGTAACTTTTTTTTTCATCCGTTTTAGACGCACCACAACTGTTCTTTGCTGACCCTGGACCAGGATTCTTCTAAGGGACATTAAAGGTTGGCCTTGTGAGAGTTGGAGGTGCTGAAGTGACATTGAGCATCATAATCACCTTAGACATTGAAGCTCTATTAGCAGCACACTCTTGAGCGGATAGCAATCCGATGAATTTCAGGACTTCATCTCTTGGCCATTCGTCGCCCAAGGTTGAATCTATTATTTTCTAGGTTGTTCCGTTGTTCCAATGATTCCACACCTATGACAAGTAGAACAGGTTAAATGCACTGAAATGTTGACAAAAAACTAGAATTTCAGGAGGTGGGTGCTGGAAACGTTTACATGGCTTGGAAGATCTATTGCATTGCTGGAACTTGAGTTTTTTTGGCCAGTCAGAATCTCCAACACAAGAATGCCAAAGCTATAGACGTCAGATTTTGGGGGAGAAATGTCCATTCTGAACATATTCTAGTGCCATATATCCACTTCATGCTGATGATACAAGAATCGAGTAATCAGTTTGAGCGATGTGAACATAAGATCATATCAGTAATTCTAGACATGCAAATACAGATGTGAAAATAGATGTCCAAAACATCAACTAAGCTGGCATTAAACAGGAAGTGGGAAAAGAATACGAATTTATAGAGAAAATTTCGATGACTAATGTCTCACAGTTTATTCAAAGTTTCTAGTAGCTTGGTTCTAACTTTCCTATAAAATTGGTTGACAATCATACTGGAATTCTTGACTTACTATGTCCCCATAATCCGAACCGAGTAACCATGGGTCCTGCCTCCAGAAGATCATCTTGGCAACCCAAAATCAGAGATTTTGGGATTCATGTCCTTGTCCAACAAAATATTGCTGGCTTTCAAATCCTGATGGACGACCCTTAGCTGAGAATCTTCATGGAGATAAACTAGGCCTCAAGCACTTCCAACAATTATTTTGTACCATCTCTCCCATTCTAAATCAAAGCGTTTGCACGGATCTGCACCGAGCTCTTCCCTTTTATTGTATGTGTTAAAACCCAATACGGAGCAGGAACTCCAGCTCCTGATGTTAACTACAAGAAGAACATAGAATATGGAAATTCCCAGGTCATAACCAACCGAATTAGGAAATGAGCTGAATTCAGCCTGATATGTTTTTATATGGGGTTGTAATCGAAATGAATCAAATCAATAAATTTCTTGAACCGGGTCTGGCTTTTGTATTGAGGGTTTGATACTTGACTCAAGCTTGATCAAGTTTAACTCTCCAAGTTAAAGATCAACTTGATAAAGTCTTGTTGGTGGCAAGCTCATTTCAGCTTAACTCTACGGCCGAGAACTATTTTTGCCCCTATAACTGTACTTAAAGCTCGGGTTGAACTCGAGTACTTAAAACTTGAAAAAATCTTCAGAAGTATATAATGCATAGGTTAGTAACATTTGTGTTCAGGAACCATAATAGAATGGACAAATTGAACTAGTTGACTGCGATATCCAGCAGCCACAGTCAAGTATAAGCAAGTCGGAACTTGACTAGATTTGACACCTAAGGTACATGATTTGCACCCCTTATTTCCATACAAGCAGAAAAATTATCCAATTAGTTCTAAACATATTTGTTTACGGATACCAATTTAGTCATAAATCTTTGCGTGAAACTATAGTGCAGTATTTTTGGCTAATTTTTGCCGGAAGTCACTAACACAATGACTTGCAAAGGTTTATGACAAATATGTCAAAATTGAAAAGTTTAGAATCGATTAAGTAATTTTTACTAGTGCAAGCCTATGCTGGACAACTTGGTAAACACACTTCACATGTCTAATTTAATAACTTGGTGGCTTCCACACTCTTTCTGCGTTTTCTACTGCTTATGTCACTGGCTTCATTCGTTTCTCAAGAATTTCAGTTCTGACAGCTTTCCTGTTATCCGTAGTAGTAAACGTTTACTCGATATTAATTAACTTACTGTTCGATGTAAATTTCTGAGGGTGCTAGGTTAATGGACATATAATCTTAGCTTTTCAATATTTTTACCGACGTACGATTGCTTTCCCATATCATAGACAGAGGATAGCTAAATTGCCACGCTATTAGCTTGTCTCACGTGGTCGTGAACTAGGAACCGTCGAAAGTTCTCACATGCGACATATGACTATTGTTTCTGAGTACGTTTGAGAAGTTCATAAATTAGATTGTTAATGCTAAAAGAATATTACATCCATCCCCACTTACTATGTGTTCTAGAATTCTTTCATTATCACCAACCACACCTTAAATTGTACAATGTGTATCAAAATAGAGGCCCCGAAAAATATACAATTCGAGTCACTAAGCCGTATGCATCACTATACCAGATGACAAGATTCAAGTGGCTTTCTACACACGCAAGCAACCACATACACATGCAAACAAATCGTGGCAATTCTGGATTATACATGTCTTGATTATTACCTAGAGTTCCCCGGACGATAAAGATGACAACGGAAGCAATGACGAAGGGAAGAACAAAGAAGGATGAAAGCCAGCCTTTTGAACATATGATTCAAACGATTCATGTTACTTGGAAACAACTATTTACAGCAAAAATGCGGACTTTTACAGTGGGCGTTTCTCCTGAAATAGAGTCAAAAATGTCTTCAACGATCAGGTCCGCCTTCCGAGGCATGTTATTTGATGTAAGCCCAAAAAACAACAATTGGAACGAGATGGTGAAGTGGATACGTGATGGACACTATCTCGTCCTCCAAAAATATGAGCATGATGGGGTCTCAGTAGCTACCTTAACAAGAAAGAAACTTATGAATTCGTGAGAATAAACCAGTTGCCACCAACAAAATTTTACAACACTGCCACCGTAAAGGACTAAAAGGCCTGCCTTCTCTGCAAATGTCCATTGGGCCAAAAGGGCATATGATGCAAATGAAAGATTGGAATGGAGCCTGGATTTAAATGTAGGTATATACATATAGAGAGAGAGAGAGAGAGAGAGTTCCTCAGGAGTCATAACGTGCCACCTTTAGTAGTGAGATCAAAGCACTTGAGATTCATGGCTGTTCTTTTCGTCCATATGCATGGTTATATCATCTCATTCTCTGGGGCACAATTATGAGTCTATTGATGGCATATTACCCTGTAATTGTGCTTTGTCATCATGTCTCTGAACTAGGTGTCACACCGCTCAGAATTAGCTGGCACAAGACGCTGTCTCACAATGCCTCTTTGAGATGGAAGGTTCTGACTATTTCCCGAGCATTATCGTACTCATTCAGCTCAACCAGCATCCTCTTTATCCTTCGGGCAAGCCCACTGGTCTCCCCCTCAGTCACACCAAACATGTGCTTTTTGTGCAGATTCTTTCCCAGTGAAAGCACATAATTAACCAGGGGCTGGAGCTCGTGACTGCATGATGTACTCGCATTAGCATTTGATACATAAAAAAATGAAAGACCACTAGTCCTGCTTCACCAAATCATGCAAATGTAACAATAGATCTTGCTAATCCCTTCTGCCTTGCTATATAATCATTACAATCTTGTTGAAGATCAATATGCAATCCAATCTGATTCTGATTCTGATTACGTCAGCCCAAGACTACCAAAAAGGAGAAGACTGCAATATCAAGTGGCAAGTGACTCATTACCGGAGACACTTACACTGGCCAATCTCTCTTATGAGATTACTCTTGCATCATCATGAACTCTGCTCTCTCTCCATAACACCAGAGTACAGGAGGAGGCACCAATATGACTTAACATTTAAAGAGTGGAGGACATACGATTCTGAAATTAATACTGTGTTCACTTTTCAACATCAACCGCAAAACCTACAAAAGCATAGCTAGCAGGGGACAGCATGGAAAATTGATTACATGAAGAAGATGGTTCCCATAACCAAAGCCAGACCCTTATTATTGCAGGATGTCACCCATTAAGTTCCCTAGAAAATGAATAACCAAACAAAACCCATATGGAGCAGTCAAAGATCAGACCCAACTAAAGAAAAGATGCATACAAAACGAATCCAAGAAGAAGACTGCTATTAGGAAAGATAATAAGAAACCAACGCAGAGATGACAATTTTTTATTTTAATTATTCTTATGGTCAGTGAAAGATCAAATTACTCAATTGCCCCGGACATCTAGAAATCAGACACTCCAATGCACTTTTAAGCACAGAATAAAAAAGAAACCTTGTGTTCTTATGAGCCACGAGAGACAAGAACTAGAATAGAGTCAAGATCAAAGAATTACCAAATAAATAACCCTCTGAGTAAATGAATAATGTATTTAGGAATGAAACTAAAATCAACTTGTACTACCACAGTCACCAGAAAACAAATCGTAAACATAAACAAACAGAATCACTTATGCTATATTAACAATATTATGCACCGCTAGCAAATGCAAAATTAGTAACTCAGATTGAAGTTAGTCATAGGTCTCCTACAAAGAACTTATTCATCACCTGCGATCACCAGACACACTCTGACCAGCCCAAAGACCAGATAAAGATGCAATGATCCGTTCGGTTCTTGTCACCGCGTCATGAATATCTGATCTGATGCTCCGAACATGAGGCAAGATTTTCCCGCCTAAAAGCTCATCAAGAGCAAGCTTCTCCAAAACTGGTAATGCCAGGATTTCTTTCCACAGACATATGTTCCTTAACAGACGGACAGACACGCCAAAGCGGTATGCTGCCAGCCGTGCAGCACCTGGCACTGCCTTCATTACTAGAGGGCTCCAAGTTGGCACCTGTGGATGGGACATCAAAGAATTCATATTAAAAATCTACGAGCCGTATGCATGTATCAAAATAAACCATTCAACAACACATACGGTAAGTTTTGCAACAGCATCTGCCAAGTGAGTATGGACTGCAACTAACAATTCAGCCAGACCCTCACTGGAAGCTGGAACATAATTTGTGACCAAAGTTGTGGCAGCCACAGCATGCTTCGTCTCTCTCGTACTAAGCAGGTCCCAGGAATGGGCTATTTCATGATGCAAAATGGGAAGTGCAACCTTCTCTACCAATCCCGGAACAAGATTAGAATCAGCATCATCAGGGGCAAAATCGCTTCCATCTTGTGGCAGACCATAATCAAACAGCAATGAATGCCTGAAAAGGTGAAAATAAGCTTTAGCCTGAGTTTGCCACTGAGCGTCAATACATAATTAAATGCAACTTCCAAAGAAACTACAAGACAGGTTAAACATTCAAGCTATCCAGAGATATCTCACTTCCACATGACTACAAATATTAGCAAAAGGTAAGATAATACTTTACCATCTCATCTCAAAGAAATCAGAATCCTCGTGTAATGGGTCCCACTTCAAAAGTTCCAGCCGAACATATGGAGAGAAGATATTGGGAACACTAAGTGACATGTAGACATCACGGTAGCTCGAAGAATAGTCTCTTTTCCATTTTTCAAACCGCTGTTTAACCTCCAAGAGCTGGGCATATTCCTCGGCAGTGTCATCAAATATTTGATCAGCGGTTTGAAGCAATAAATCTCTATTTGACTTGTATGCTCTACTCTCACTATCACTCTCATCAGTGCTAGATTCTCCCTCTATTTTCTGATGAGGAGCGTCCAACTCCATTGATGATGATCTCTTGGAATCAAATCGAGCTTTCCTCCGTTGACGGGCCTCAGCCCTCCGTGTCATATCCATTCGTTTCTGCAAGTTCATATCTCTACCAAACTCATCCAACTTTACTGGCACATTATTTTGTTCTCTCATTGCAGCGACCGCAGCCTGGCCTGCGCTTGTTGCAGCAGCTATTGTTGCCACACTGCTATCACCTTTTTTGAATACCAGCATGGCTGCATTAACAGCTACTTCTATTTCCACCATTTCATCATCATTATCAGCCAATCTTCTTTCCAATATAGTCGCAGCACGTTCTTCATTTAATTTCTGCATCTGTTCCTCAAGTTCCTCAATATAAGGAGCTTTATCCTAGAAGAGTGAAGATATATGCTCTCGGTAAGTAACCAACTGGGGCAACACATTACAGCTATAAATTCATGAAGTAATGCACCATTGCAAGCACAAGAACTCGATTTGTAAGAAGAAACAGCAAAACAGTCATACTATTGTGCCCATGTACTTCATTATAGTATAATAGATGTAATCGAATCTGAACTAATTTGCAGCACAAGCCATCACTTCCCCATCCTCCAAAAGAATTCCTAAGCAAATTGACCTTTTTCCTAACTTCTCGCAAAAAGTTGTAAAAGAATGCCATCCCTACTAACATTTATCCATGTCTGTGTATCTATGACTACTGGTGCAACATGTGTGCATGCAGGTGTGCTTTTTTTCTTTTATGGGGTGGGCATGTGCGTGTGTGAGAGAGAGAAACCATTCCCATGGATCAAAGGATATTACAAAGATGGTAAAAGTATATTCATAAAAGAAATACAAAATAAAGCCATACCTGCAAGAACTTACATATAACAGAAATATATTCATGAAGCTTTTGCATAAAGATGTACTTCTCACCAGAAGCAGATAGGGACTTCTCAAGTGTAGTAATATTCAACAATGAGGAAGACAAATTCTCATCAGTCTTTGCCAAAGATGACATGGTTTTGCTATGTGATTCCTGACAGAAAGCAAAAGAATCATATACATATTTTAGGTTCTCCAACTTGAAGGAGAAAAGTGTTTTCTTCATACATCAGGTCAACTAACGGATTGTCTCCAGTGAGAAGAAGGGAACCACTAGCCTGGTTTAACATTATTGGAAGAAAAGGGAACCTTCATACTGACAAATCTTGAAAAGACGGGGATTCCAAACATTTGCAAAACCATGTAGCAAGCAAAACATAGAAACAAGATCTACAATGGCATAAGAAGTGATTCTCCCTCTCAGCAGGCAAACATTTCAATCCATGCTATTAAAAGAAAAGAAGAAAGGTCTGGTATCAGCCTCAATAACAATCGGCAATCCTGATTCAACATACACATGCCATTTCAGTGCCTGGATCAAAGTCCAATACTTGACCAGATTCATCCAAAATACTGCACTAACCAAGTGCAACATAGCAAAAGGCAGTTCACCTATAATCCCAAGCCTTTACAATTAAGGAAAGCAAACCAATGTGGGTTTCTAGAGGATAAAAAAAATGACCACGTGATGTGCCTATGCTCCACTCAAGGCAGCGATTATCTGTATAAACATTAAGGAGTAGTGGCTATGACAACATTATTTTGATTTCCCAACCCAAGAAGCTATATCAGCCTACCCTCATGAGATGCAGTTAAAGATCCCCTTTTTAGTATATCACATAACAAGAAGCTCACACAAGAGTCGTATTCTCAGATTAAAGCTCACACTCTGGACCAACTAACGCAAAAACTGATTCTATCAAACAACCTGATTCCAAACTTTCCATCAGACTAAATCTTAAAAAACAACATCCGTTCAATTTACCTTTGGAATCCTTAAGTCACTCTACTCAAAGTAAACATATATCTTTCAACAAGGCCCCACATCAAGATAATCAATCAATCGACAGACCTTACTAAGACCCCACTCTGTACTAAAATTCATTTTCCATTTCATCCTACAATGCAATTATGCAAAGATAACGCTAACTATTCACACAAGCATGTAGTAAAACCACAGCGCTGGAAACAAAACAAAACAGATTACCTCAGCCTCCTTGCATTATCGGACAAAGCCTTCATAGCAAGTTCAGCCTGCTGTGGAATCGACATATCATCCAACCCCTGCCCAGCAACCATTGCCCCTCCTATGCTTGGAGGAGGAGGAGCAGCTACCCCAATGCTTGGTGCAGGACCATAACCAGCTGCAGAGGCTGTATATGCATACTTCTGTGGCTGCTGCACATTAGGCACTACAGGAACAGCACTAATGTTACTAGTGCTGGTTACTCCCCTGGTAGTTCCATCATCCAATCTCTTCCCTAATCCCTTCCTAAACTGCTCCTCTTCCCATATTTTTTCCTCCTCGTCTTCATCATCCTCAAGCTCAGTCCCTTTTCTCAACGGCGCATCCACCGCCTTATCATCGAAACTCTCAAAAACACCCTTCTTTCCACCCTCAATCTTCTCTCCGAACATGGCGATCCGCCCCTGAAACTCCGGCTCCTCATCGCTCAAACCCTCAGCCGCACCGTGATTACTCCCTCCATCAAGTGAAATATAGTCCGGTGCAGCTGCCCCTGATTGCCGCAGTCGTTCTCTCTTTGCCCTTATTGCATTTATCATCGCCTGATCGGGAAACGACGACCCAGACGAATCCTGCCCCTTCGCGATTCCAATCGCAGCCAACCGTCTCTCTGCATCATCTCTATACAAACCTTCCCTTTTCTCATCCAACACCTTTCCCTTTTCACCCTCTTCCTCATCAGAGCTCAATTCATCCACTTGCTTCAATGTTTGTTCAACAGCATTGGGTTTCACGAGACCCTTCCAAACAATGACGGGTTCGGGTTTAGGGTCGGGCTTGGACTCCGATGCCGCAGCATAGCGAGAGCTGCTTGATGAAGCGAGGGTCCTCGTGTTCTTTTGAAGCTCCCGCAGGGCTTCTCTAGTGTAAGTGCCAGCTTGAGGAAGGACATTCGAAGGCAAAGGAGTGGCGGGCACTTGGCGGTCCTTGAGGGAAGATATTCTGTGAGAAGAAGAGGAGGACAAAGGTTTGCTGGGGCGAGAAGAGGGTTTGGAGCGAGAGCGAGGCTGGGTTTCGTCGTTGCCTTCATCGTCAGCGAAGCTGAGAAGCTTCGGGGCTTGGGGTTTCTTAGGTTTCGGAGCAACTCTGGCGACTGCGGCGGTGGATTTTGATGGGATCTTCGTGGCCGTGGCAGCAGCTCCGTGCGATTCGCCGTCATCGTCTTCATCGTCGCCGGCACGGCGGCGGAAGTTTTTGGCTCGGGAGGAGCTCATGGCGGTAGAGATCGGCTAGTGGTTTGCGACAGATTTTGGGAAGGAGCAGAAGGAAATCCGAACTGGGTAACCAAGATACTTGTCCCCAGAAGATATTCTTGCCAACCCATAATCAGAGATTTTGGGATTCATGTCCTTGTCCAACAAATTATTGCTGCTTTCAAATCTCCATGGACAACCCTTAGCTGAGAATATTCATGGAGATAAACTAGGCCTCGAGCACTTTCCAACGATTATTTTGTACCGTCTCTCCCATTCTAAATCAAAGCGTTTGCATGGATCTGCATCGAGCTCTTCCCTGTTCTTGTATGTTTTAAAACCCAATATGGAGCAGGAACTCCAGCTCCTGATGTTAACTACAAGAAGAACACAGAATATAGAAATTCCCAGGTCATAAACAACCGAATTAGGATATGTTTCTTGAACCGGGTCTGGCTTTTACATTGGGGGGGTTCGATACTTGACTCAAGCTCGATCGAGTTTAACTCTCCAAGTTAAAGATCAACTTGATAAAAAGTCTTGTTGGGGGCAAGCTCATTTCGGCTTTAACCCTACGGCCGAGAACTAATTTTTGCCCCTATAACTGTAGTTAAAGCTCGGATTGAACTTGAGTACTTAAAACTCAAAAAAAAAATCTTCAGAAGTATATAATGCATAGGTTAGTAACATTTGTGTTTAGGAACTACGGTCGAGTATAAGCAAGTCCGAACTTAACAAAATTTGACACCCGAGATACATGATTTGCCCCCTTTATTTCAATACAAGTGGAAAAATTATTCAATCAGTTATAAACCTATTATACAGGAAACTATAATGTAGTATTTTTGACTAATTTTTGCCCGAAGTCACTGACGCAGTGACTTGCAAAGATTTATGACAAAATTGTCAAAATTAAAAAGTTTAAAACCGATTAGGTAATTTTTACCGGTGCAAGCCTATGCTGGATAACTTGGTAAACACACTGCACATGTCTAAAATAATAACTTGGTGGCTTCCACACTCTGCTTTTTCTACTTCTCATGTCATCGGCTTTATTCGTTTC
Source organism: Eucalyptus grandis (assembly GCF_016545825.1). Classification (NCBI taxonomy): domain Eukaryota; kingdom Viridiplantae; phylum Streptophyta; class Magnoliopsida; order Myrtales; family Myrtaceae; genus Eucalyptus; species Eucalyptus grandis. Next base: position 10,721,121 of record NC_052622.1, on the reverse strand, counting down.
TCAAGATTTTCAGTTCTGACAGCTTTCCTGTTATCCGTAGTAGTAAATTTTCAGATGCATCATTAAACCCTCTCAAAGCTCAAATAACCAACCCGGCTTGTACGATTGAGGAAACAAGGTATAGGTCGCAAGAGGTCATATTAAGCTGGGATTTCAAAACCCGAGCACCTGAAAAATACATCAAAGAAAGAGTGGCCGGAGAGCATTTATGGCGGAGTGAGGAAGCCGGTGTTGGAGTTCTGATAAAAAATTATAATACTAGAAGAGGTAGAAGCAGTCGCTGCAGCGGATATAAGTATTTTGATCGCACTAGATCATGAATGTAAGAAGTTCGTGACTCCCTCTTAACATTTCACAATAGGAGACAAACTTCTGATAACCCCTTCTTGGCCTGTCATCATTTATATTAAGAAACAAACGAAATCATCTGATCAAACAATCTGAAATTTACTTAGTAAGACAATGACCTTCTCAGAAGGCAGCACTGGCACTAGTCAATCGTATTGTATGCGAGTCGGCAACTGCTTGGTTCTCGAAAGCAGTATTATTATAGACGAGCGTGGCTTGGAGTAGCTACCCTGAGCCGAAAGAACACAGAAAAAGGAAAAACTTTTTAATTTTGACAATTTTGTCATAAATCTTTATGCAACTTTGCATTTGGAAGAAAGGAAGCAATGCTGCAATACACATACATAGCTTTGAAGATTAGCTGGAGTGTGGGAACTTGAGTTCTTTCGACCTGTCACGATCTCCAGCAAGATGACACCAAAGCTATAGACATCGGATTTAGTAGAGAAGTGTCCATGCTGAACGTATTCAGGAGCCATGTATCCACTTTGCACCACAAACAAAGAGCAAGAAATCAGTCAAGAGAGCAACATCAAGGCCGGATAACAATCACATTCATGATCTTATGCAATACCACTAAACTGTGTCCGTGCTTGTTCTTGTGCGCAGAATTGTGCCATTATACTCTTGTGCATAATTAGAAAAGTTATCTACGTTGCTTCAAGATATAGTGTTAAATTGATAAATAATCATAACAGAACTCATGGCTTACCATGTTCCTGCAATGCGCAGTGTGTTGCCTTGAGTCTGACTTCCAGAGAATAACTTGGCCAAACCGAAATCAGCGATTTTGGGATTCATGTCCTTATCTAAGAGTATGTTGCTGGCTTTCAAGTCTTGATGAATGATCCTCAGCTGAGAATCCTCATGCAGATAAAGTAGACCACACGCAATTCCAGCTATTATTCTGTAACGTCTCTCCCATTCAAGCTAAATTTATTGATCTGGTCTACACCCACATCCAAATACAAATTGAGCAGAAAGTCACTTAAAAAGGAGAGAACAGTGCATAAAAGTTGCTTTCATATGCTCTGAAGGCAATCATAAGGAACAGTAAACTATGACGATTAGGTGATCTGGGGCATTTCAAGACACGGTTAACATGAAGCCAGGATAGAGATGATGGTCGATCACATAGTAAGCTTTCGCACTTTACGAGTTTACATCAAAAGTGTTCATTACCAAATAGAATTTTGTCCAAGCTCCCGTTGGGCAAGAATTCATCGATGAGAAGTTTTTCATCTTCTTCCAAGCAGAAGCCTAACAATCTCACAAGGTTCCGATGCAGCAACTTGGCAACCAGCAAGACTTCTGCCTTTAGCTCTTCTAGCCCTTGCGCTGAGCTACTCGATAGCCTTTTCACTGCTATCTCTCGTCCCTCGAACAATCTCCCCTAGTATTTTTCTTGTATTGTGTCAATTCTTATGCACAAAATGAACATTATAAATTGGTTGAGCATCAGCTGGTGAGTACCTTGTAAACAGAACCAAAACCACCCTCGCCAAGCTTATATTCCTCAGAGAAGTCTCTTGTTGCTTCCTTCAGTTTCCTTAAACTGATCACAAGTGATTCCTTGCTTCTAATGCTCTCATCATGATTGTGACCATCATCTAATTCACAACAAACTGGAGAAATGTTCTCTCAGATATCTTTATGAGGATATTCAACAGAGAACTAATGCTGTTCACATCTTTAGGAATATAATACATTAAATTAAAGAGAGGCATCAGGATTCTTAAGCTGATGTAGCATCAATAAATTGAAAGCTAAAGAATATGACCATTACCAAGTACTTTTTTCGGGGCCTTTAGCCAGAAGCAGTAACTGAAGATTATCATCAGTACTACGGCTGCAGCAGCTGCAGAAAGGGCCACGACAATGATGGTTCTTTTCTTCTTGCTTCCTGCATGGTGTCTTAAATTATCCATAGAGCCATTAAGGCAAACATTATGTAATTTATCTGCTTTTACTGACTAACTATTCAGCACAACAGAAAATAAAAGTTACGATTACCACCACTCGAGGTACCTGTAGAATTAGTAGTTGAATTAGGCCCAAGTGGCAAAGGATAAGGAAGAGGTGACGGCAACGTTGCTGGTGTAGGTGAATATGTCAAAGAGAATGGATACATCTCATACCGGAGATCACAACTTAGAGATGATATCCTACATCCTTCGTTTAGGTTGCACATGGTTGACATGTATGCAATGATATGTTGCGAGCAGTTCGAGCAGCCACTGACTTCCAAAGTCAGTGTGCACTGCATCATAGCATATATTGTTCTGAAATCCACATAAGCAGAGCTCCTGCTAACTAATCTGGAAGGACTGTATATGACTGAGGACGAAAGGTTTAACATTAGATTCCCCAGAACACTCTGAAAAAGAGCAGGTTGGCTCGCCTTCGCAACATTATACAAAGAAACTTTGAGGGCACTGTCAGCAGTTGAGAAGAAGCTCTGGTTCGAATATTTAAGTGAACAGACATCGGACAAGACAAAAGCTTCTTTCTGGTTGGGACAAAGTTGGCAGATCGCCCTGACTGAGGTTTCTACACAGGTTTGGCATTGATCTTTACTCACATAGGCTCTGCACTGTGTGAGGCCATACGCAGTCTCAGGATCTTGACCAAAACTGCTGGTGGCGAACCTGCTTATCGAAGCATTGGCAACCAGAGAAGCCAGAGAAAGATTCAAATTGACCAGGAAGATGCTCTCAGAAGTGAAGTTGATAGCAGAATTGCAAGAGGTTTTATTTGGAAGCTGGCATATTGTAAAACAGAACACTTGAAGGAGACATAAGAGAAAGATTAACGGAAGAGAATCCATTGCGCTTTTCTGCATTAGAGAGACCGGAGGAGGCGGTTAAAACATTGAAAGTATTTAAAAGCAGCAAGAGAGTTTGAAGCAGTTGCCACTTGCCACAGCACGCATAACAGGCTAATGAGTTTGGAGATGTGATAATCTCTCTTCCCACATTTCACAAAAACTAGAAACTTCTGATACAACTCTTCATCGGCCTTCAGTCATTTCTAATTTTATAAGCAAACAAAATAATCTTATCAACCAATCTGAACAAGTTGAAATTTATCCGACAATACAACAAAAAATGCCTTAAAGTAATGTAGGGAGATTATCATCAATCACGTTATATGTGAGGCTGAGCGCTATATTTTCTGAACCAGAATTCCACTGAACGTTAGTAAAATGCATTTTTCTACTGAAGGAATTGACAATACAATTTCAAGGAAGACCACAATAGCAGGTCCCAGTCAACTTCACAGTAAAGTACAAAACTTGCAGGAAAAAGTCCTGATATAATGCTGTTTGGCCGGCCCAATTTTCTATTTGTTTAGTCATATATCACCAGTAGCTTGATTAGCTTGAACATGTAAGGATGAATAGTCTTTATCAAAGAAGCATTAAATTGACCATTTAATCATTTTTTAGAGTTCCCTACCAGTCCCCAATATAATGCCCGACGTACCCTTGGGGCATTGCTATGCAACCATTAGATAGGCAATGATCACTGCTAAAGCAGTATTTTTAGCTTAAAACCTAAAGGACCAAGAAAGTCTCCGCATTGGGACATGTTCAGCAAATGAAGCAAGTTTTTCAGTTGCATGAGCCAAGATTAAGTTTAGGTTTGGTGACTTGAGCAGGGCACTGTCGAATGAAATTGTCCTGGTGACTCTTGCGGCTCATACGACCAAACTCAATTTCATTTTAGATGGATTACAATTGGCATTTGTATGTTTAGACTGTACAAGGGATGGTAATAAGCTTGCAGTGGATGATGTGTTAGTGGTTCTGAAAGATAAATAGATGCTTCCAGCCACTACATTTTGACGATCTTATTGAGACAAAAGGAAGGCATTGGTGAATCAACCTGTCTTGTATTGGACAATAAACATTTAGATAACTATATCTCCATCTGCCCTGGTTACATAAGAATAACAAATCGAATGAATAGCAGATGTTCACCGGATAGAGAGAGTTGCTGGCCAGAAAAGTAAGAACCTCTGCAGGAAAGTAGCGCTGAACTTTGAAAATAGTATGTTTGACGTACATATGTAGGTGCAGAAGAGGTGCAACATGTAGTCAGTATAATTCTGTCATGGAGTATTAGATTATATGCTATTACACAACTAACAAATCATCCAGTGCTATGGTTGAGAAAGAAAAGACATAATGTATAGTTCACTTGCGAGATGCATGAAGATCAATTCTCCTCCACATTTACAATTTGCGACTTTGACTCCTTTGCCTGCAAACAAAAGTTGTGCTTTTAAGTCTCAAACAATTGGGAACGAATTGACTTTACCGCACAAACAGATAGAGAGAGAGAGAGAGAGAGAAGGCAAATGACTATTTTTAGGGGAGATCTTCTTGCTTCCTTGAGCTATGCTTTTTACTTTGTCCAAGCTACCATTAGGCATAAATTCGTAGACAAGAAGTTTCTCCCCTTCTTCCAAGCAGAAGCCTAACAACCTCACAAGGTTTCAATGCAGCACTTTGGCAACCATCAAAATTTCTGTTTTCAGCTCTTCTAAACCTTGCTCCGAGGTACTTGATAGCCTTTTAACAGCTATTTCTTGTCCTTCAGGCAATCTACCCTGAGAGTCCCATACTGATGGTGTCAGTTAGAATTAAAAGAATGAATTCTCAGTAGCTAGGTGGAGAGTGATGAGTACCTTGTAAACAGAACCAAAACCACCTCGTCCAAGCTTATGGTCATTGCTAAAGTTGTCTGTTGCAGCCCCAGGTGTCCTTATACTGACAAAAAGCAATGCCATGCCTTCACTGCCATCATCATAGTCATGACCTAACCTGAATCACAAGCTAAAATATTTGGATGAAGTTAGAACTGACTGTTGACATCAACTCTCTACAGGAGGCTGGGAATAGACAAAATCCCAGAAAGCTTAAAACTTGTTATGCCATTTTGAGTGATTTATAGTTCTAAAAATATACTGATTACCTAGCAGGATTGTCAAATGTCCTCTCCAAAGGAAGTAAATGAAGAGTATGGATATGACTGCCACTGCAGCAGCACCAGGAATGGCCACGGCAATGATGATTGTTTTACTGTCACTTCCTGCATGATCAAGTATATTATTTGATAACTGCATTGGTTTTCCCTGGCTTGAAGTGGTTGGCCAGGCATTGGGAGATCTTATTTGAAAGAAATTTGATCACAGTTACTAAAGAATACATTGATTTCAATAATTTACGAATTGGTAGAGATCTTCAAAGACCAAACTCTATTACAGCAAACGCACATGAAATTCATGTGCGTATCTTTTTAGAAGAATCTTGCTTACTACCCTCATTTGTTGTACGAACCTATTTTTCTTAGACCACACTCAATAATTATTAACGTGTAACGTTGTGAAGCTTTAAAACCTGAAGCAATTTCCAACACCTCATTGGACAAGCACATTGCTTCGCTAACATTTCTAGTGGGAAATTTGATAAGTACTTCATGCCTATATAGATGCAATGCTGTTCAAGAAATATGACTGTAACTCCCCAAATAGGAAAAGAAAGATATCATGGTAAGATGCATTCTGAGCAATTTTCTGCAAGTGGCAATTATAATGTCTAGGAGAAATATTTCACTCGCCCATGATGGCTACTCGAAGGCAATGGAGGTCGAGGAGGAGTGGGCTGTCATGGTGACGGCAAATAGTACAAAGGAAATGGATATATTTTGTATACGAGACAGCAACCGAGAGCTAATATCCTAAGACCCTGTTTTCCAGGACATAACGCTGTAAAGCAACCGCCAAGGTTTTGCAAGCACGCAAAGTAGACACTGTCCTCTAAGGTAACAATGCACCGTGCCACAACATATATGCTGGTGATTTCATTGTAAGATGAGTTCCCAAGTTCCAATCTAGAAGGACTTGTTGCAGAGATAGATGAGAGATTTCCCAGTAGTTTCTGCAGAACACTGCTAAAAAGAGGGTCGCTTAAGTTCCCAGCATCACACAGCCCCAATCTAAGAGTACTGTCTACGGTTGAGAAGAAGCGCCAATGTGAAAACTGCAAGGAACAAGCTTTGTACACGGCAAAAGCTTCCTTCTGGTCAGGACAGATTTGGCAGATTTGATGGGCTGCTGTACCAGCATAAGTTCGACATATTCCCTGGTTTATATAATCTCCACACTCTATTAGGCCATATAACACATTAGGGTCTTCATCAATAGTAGCAGTAACGAAGCCACATAGAGAAGCATTTGCCACAAGAGAAATGAGAGTACGAATCAAATCGGGCTGAAAAGCACTCCCCAGTATATGCAGTATTGCATGAGCTGATGGGTTCAACCTGTGCTTTCCTAGAACCAAAAAAAGTTCAACAAGGGACAAAACAAAAAGAAAGCGAAGAGCACATACTGCACATTTCTCCATTAGCAGACTAGAAGGGGGTATCAATTTGCTCCAGGGACAAAAGCAGCAAAACGACCATAACAGCAAAACCAGTAGGCATGCGATCCTAAATATGCAGTATATTCCTCATCTTCATCAATATCCAGACAGAAGCTCATGGTAGCGTTCCTTGGTCTTCTTTGGTAGATTTTTTTTATTGAGAGAATTTGTGTTCTTGCCCGACAATTTTGAACAAGCTGAGCTGTTCAACAATACTTCAACTACTAGAAATACATTACAGTCATCTCCCAATCACTATGCCGGTCATCGATGGCTAGACACTGGAACGAGGCATTTTTTGGATGTTTCTGTGAACAAGCTTCCTCGTGGTGGAGGGACACTGCAAGATAGCGACCTCACACGATACCTCCTTCATTTCCATGAAAAATTGGCAAGCTTGCTTGAGAGCTCTTGTACTCAAATTCTTGTTTGGCCAGCCTAATTTTTAAAGTCGGTTTCTCACATTCATCCAAAGACTTACTAGAGTCAATTATATAACAAAGCCCGCGGATGACAGAATCCACCGTTGTCCAGTTTTAGAACTTGTTTTAAACATTCAAGAAAGCTAGATTTGCACTGAAAGCAGCACGTCTATTATGGAGAATGTAATCCAATTTGGTTTTCCCAGATCCCATCAAGCCAGAACTGGATTAACTAGGGCTCAATCAGACTGATGATCAGTTTGTACTGTATAAGTTTCTGCGAGGACCTTGATTTTTATACAACAGCATAATAATAGCTGCAAGAGGCCAGTGACGTCAAACTTGCCTAGAAGATTCATTAGTCGACATGAAGTTTACCAGGCGAATAACCAGATCACAGATTGCCAATTCATATAATTTTGTTTCGATGAGAACAGTACTAAGAACTCATTTTGCAGAAAGAGCCTGAAACTTCGGTAATGTTTCTGTTTCTGCATTTATTAATACGACGCGGATATGGTCAGCGATCTTCAGTATAGTTGCATTATGGATTGTGGGGAAGGAAGTATGTACACTGGAGTAATACAATCAGCTCGTAAATTTGGCCGAAGAAAGAGAACAGTGTATGCTACTCTACTGACGCATGAAGATCGATTCTTCTTCTCCGCACTCCCTGATGACAATCTCCATCACTTTGCCAACGGAGGAAGGTAAAACGTTGCAGCAGTGCCGTCTTGGAGCCTGCAACTGAGAACCGGAAATGAACAAAGTATCAGTGTTCTAGTGACATCCTCGACCTGATCTAAATCTTCTACAAGTTCAATTTTGACTAGGACACGAGTCAGGTCAAACAGAGCAAGTTCGAAACCGAGCTCAAGCTAAGCTTCAGCTCTTGCAATCGAACTTGAACTCGAGTTTGAACTCGACATTATACTAGAAGTTGTATCGGATTGAATCGAGCCTGAATTGCTCACAAAAAATCTGACACATATGCCTTCCAAACTAGTCAGTTTCTACTTGCCTATTATGAATATGAACCGCCTACTTAAATAATCATTTACCATCCGTGAGATCACGTTCATATTTCGAAGCCATTGCTAAAAAGAAGGTATACCTGTTTGATATCCAGATCGAGTTTGTGAGAGTAGACCCTCACTTCCTCGAGCATCCTCGGCGAATCCATGTCGCTCGAGCAGCCGCTGTCGTTGTGTTTCTTGTAAGAGCTCTTGATCCAATCCTTACTCGAAGCCACGCTGCTCATGAAGAACACAGTGGGCCGCTCACACGGGTCGGCCTCGACCTCCCTGGTGTTGAACCCGTATGACCGCGCGAGCACGCTCCCCTTCTTCCACTGCCGGAACGTCTCCCGCACGCGGACCGCCTCGGTCATCGGCAGGTGGCGCGGGAAGACCTGGACCGCGTAGCCCCACGAGACCGAGACAGTCCACGAGAGCGACGGGGCATAGCAGACCGACTGCTGGAGGAGCCGCTGGGAGTCGGTCCGGGCGGCTCGGAAGAGGTGCCGCAGGGCCTGGGGTCGGGTCATGTTGGGGAAGATCGGGTCGGTGGAGTCGATGTGGTGGAGGGACGCCAGCGGGGTGACCGGGTGAGCCGCGAGGATGCCGAACGTGTCGCCCCGGACGTCGAACTGTTTCCGGCGAGAGTGATCAGCGTCAGGAAAACAGAGCAAGACAACGAACGAATAATGCTGTGGCTCAAGCGACCGTTTTAGACGGAAAAAGAAACTTGTCCATATAAATATCAAAATAATCAACTACAACACCTAACTTTCTAACGGGAAATAATGCTATAATTGTTAAAAGCGACACATGAAATTAACAACTAGAGTGATGCGTCAGATTCTTGCCTTGATATAGTAACTAATCTAGTATATTTTAAATAATAAAAAATCTTATTTTGACGAATAAATTCTGAATGGACGAAATATCTTATCAACTTCATGAATCAATCACGTGAGCAGCGAGTCTATGAAATTCTTCATAATAATCTTGTTTTCTGTGTGTTTTGTCATGCGGACATAACTATATTTCTTTGACATCGATATACATTAGTATCACTACCGATGCACGTATTACATACTGCCAAAATGCAGAACACTTGAAAAATTGAAGTTAAAAAAAAATATTATGGAAAAAGCCTAGTCGTGACGGTGAGACCTTGCAAAGTAAGTGATCGAGCTCGAGTGTCGTTCTCGACACGGACGATCGGTAAAATTTAGTCACCAAATTTAATTGAGAGAAAAACCGAGTTTGAAATTGATAGTTAGTTGGAACTAGATTATTAGATTAGGTAATCAGATCACGTTTATCTTTTTGAATAGATATTTTAACTTCGTATTGGTTCATCGGATCAACATTATCATCTCGAAATCAGACCGAGATATCTCGTTTTCGGAACGACATGATGGATTCACTCTATCGAATCTGACTGAGCCACGAGACGTACCTGATGAAACCCGGGTTCGCGCGTCAGGCCGACGCCGAGCTCGGTCAGGCAAGCGTAGACCCTGGAGTCGCTGCCGTAGGCGTGCGCGTACCGTTCGATGCAGCCGTCGAACCCCTTGGCCAGCACCTTGGCGAGCGGGTAGCTGATGGCGAACCCGGCGCCGCCGAACCCCATCCCGAACGAGAACACCCGGTTCTGCTCGTACACCTCCGAGTTGCTCCCCACGTAGTACCACAGCCCGTCGTCGTACTTGGACAGCGTCTTCACCAGGTTGTCCGGGAAGAACACCGTGTCGTCGTCCCCGAACACGAACCACCGCACCCCCGTCAGGTTCATCGCCACCGTCTCCACCACGACGCGGGCCACGCGGACGGCGGACCGGAGGCCGTACTCGTTGGTGTAGGGGAACCGGGACGCGTCCTCGGAGACGCGGACGGGAGGGAGGTGGCGGTTCCGGCGGGTGTCATTGTTGCCGCCGCCGCCGGGGAGGGGGACGGGGGCGTCGACGAAGACGAAGCCGCGGGTGACGCCGGGGCGCCACCATTGCGCGATATAGTGACGGCGGCGGGGGAAGGAGTCCTTGTTGGAGGCGATGCCGAAGACGAGGTGGTGGAGGGCGAGAGGAGGGGGAGGAGGAGGAGAGGTTGAGCCGGAATGCGAGGGAGACGAGAGGGAGGGCGGATCGGGGCGGAGGAGGTGGTGGGGGTGGGCGGTGTTGAGGAGGAGGCAGAGGAGGAGGTAGAGGATGTAGAGGGAGGAGGGGATGAGGATGAGGTTGATGAGGCGGGAGGGGGAGAGGGGGTGCTTGGTGGGCAGCTTCAGGATCTTCAGGAGTTGCATTTGCGGGGGTTTGAACTAGGGTTCTCGCTTCGCCGGTTCGAGGAAGAAGGCGGCGGCGGCGGCGGCGGAGGAGGAGGAGGAGACGGCGGCGAGAAGTGATGAGGAAGCTGGGGCGCTTGGGAGGGAGAGAGAGAGAGAGACTTGGAGACTTATAAGTACGGCAAGTCTTTCGATGGACCGCGCAATCCACGGCGAGAGACGCAAGGACAGAGAGAAAATAGTCAAAAAGGTGATGGGAGCATTGAGTTAATACATGACCAAGAAATGAGGAGGGAAGGCAGCAGGCGATGATGGCTAGATATGAGGAGAAAGCTCACGGGGGCTTTGGCCAATCAGGCCATTGCAGGTGCATATGTACATAAATGTGAACAAGTTAGATGGCCAAACGGTGTTGAATTTTGAATCTTCTCCTTTCGTCCTCTGTGTGGCAGTCTTATTGACCCAACGGCATGTATTCACATCTATTAAATTTAGGGTCAATATCAGAACCAGGAAACGCCATAAATTGATATACTATGATCAATTTACTTAAAATTAGTTTTTTAATCATTAAAAATTCAAATTAATATATTCATAATAAATTGATGATAAAATTCCGAACTGGTATACCTGTTAATTATTATGTATCATTCAACTAAATAATTTGAGGCCAAAATATAACGGAAATCAATGGAAATAAATTTATCGCAAACATAGCAATGTAGGATTTTTGTAATTTTAAGTAAACTCGTCATAAATGTATTAATTTGAGATTTTTCATCATTGAGATGCTTTTTCTCATGTGATATGTATCATGGACGTTTTAAAAATCGAATTACAGTACATGGTTCGCTTTAGCACGCCCAATGGGTGCGATTCCCTCTTAGGTATAAACGCATAGCGGGACACGCGGGATCTCCGTGTGGCTTAGCTTTGATGGGCCATTCGACCCTTTCCATTTGTTTAATCTTTCCTTGTTACCTAAGGTTGGAACTTTCCAAGCGGTGCGAGGGGACTTTTCTGTGGCCCGACCGGGCAAAGCGCGGATAGACGACAGACGGAACGGTGATGGAGGAAGAAAAGAGGAGAAAAGCCGGAGAGAGACTCAAGACAGAGACAGAGGTCCTGGCCCTGCTTTTTTTCTCGGTTTCGTGCCGAATTTTGTCAGCTTTTTGGCCTTCGATGTTGGAGGAATCGACGTGAGATACGAGGAGGGACCTGTTCATCTCGAGATCGCGGGATTGGCCGTCCGTACGCGTGGCCCTGTAGGTTGGACCAACTCCCAACTCTCAACCCACCACACGCTAATCCCATCTGCCCCGACAGGTGCCGTCCGTCCCCCTGCCCTTTACTTTCGCGTCTTTGCAAGCTCGGGCCGACCTTATTTCGTAAGAAATTAATATCATCAAATATCCTAAATTAACTTCTATTAATTTTCGTTAAATTTTACTTCTAAAATTAACGGATGTATTAATTTAAGGTTCCACTCTTTATTTATCAGATGTACTAATTTATGATTTTTTTCATATTAGTCCAATTTAACAAAAATTATTAAATAATAAATTATCATAACTATACTAGATTTTTTTTTAATTCTAGTCAAAAAATTATTTTTGAATAAATTCATCACAAGTGTATCCATCTATGATTTTTAGTGATATTAATCATTTTCTAAATTAGTTCCATAAAAGAAAATTAATTTCACTTTGTTGTGGATTTTACTTTGGTTGTCGTTGAACAATGAAGAGTAGTTGATTTACTCGCAAGATTAGGACGTTTTAGTGAGTAAGTTCTTAGTATAATTTCTTGTTCTTGCCCCCAATTTAGCAAGATGGCAATTAGATATGAATAATAAAAGTGTAATTTCAAACTTCTTTGATCAAAGAGTGTCTTCGCTTTCCTTAGCATATGAGCAATGTTGGGTCGGATTTACTACGATGCCAATGGTCAATGTCTTTGTACTTTTAGAATATACTTAAATGCTATTTTCATGGCTAATTTGTGATTGATTTTCAAAATAAGTCATTCGTGTTGAATAGTGGATTTTTAAAAAATTATATTCTTCTTGTTTTATTGCTTGGTTCCATTAGATCGTCGAGTTTCATCTATAGAGAAAATTCTAAAAATAGGTCTGACGAAATGTTGGATTTCTCAAACATGATTGACAAATTTTCAAGAAGTAATGCTAACCTTTAGAATGTGTTCCTAATTCTTATCACTAAGGGCCTATTTGTTAATGTTCTTTATTTTTGTTTATGAAAAAAATTTATGTTTTAAAAGAATAGAAATGCGTTTGTTTGCGTTTTTGTTTTAAATCTATTTTTTTGTTCCTAGGAACACATTTGGTCTCTCTTTTTCTTCTCTTTTTTTTTTCTTTTTTTTTTTTCTTTTCTTTGACTGGTCGCCGACCTTGGCCATAGTCGGCGATCGGCCGTTGAGGGTGGGCGTCTTTGTTGAGGGCCTAGGTGATCTTGTCGGAGTGTCGCCGGCCCTTGGGGAGGCTTGCCCAACCACCGGCGAGGCTCGTCGGCCTAGCAATGGCCCAACCACCGGCGAGGCCTTCGCCGTGGCCATCGACATCAACCGACCAAAAGAAGAAAAAAAAAAAAAATATATATATAAAAATTTAAAAGAAATAAAAAAAGAACACAAATTTACCAAACGTGTTTATTTGTTCATTTTTTATTCCGAAACAAGTTTACCAAACACATTTTTTATTCAAAAATTGTTCCTTGAAATAGAAACACTTTTTCTAATTTCCGTTCCTAAAATAATTTTTAAATAGAAATGTTACCAAACGCCCTTAACTCTTCTTATTTCATTGGTAACCTTTTTTTTAATCTCTCCATTAACTACAGACCGGTAAAGTCGCCCCTTTTGCCAACATCAACTCGAGGGCTAGTTGTTTGTGTGCTTTTTATTGAATGTGGTTTTTTCATGTTGTCGTGATCCTTTTTGCAATGACAAGACCATCTTGATTAGACGTCTCTTTTTTAAAGACAAAAAAATTTCACGAGGCAAAAGACATTCATTGGAGTTATAAAGGAAATGGGAGGGTCGACATACGTAGCTTAGGATTTAAAATTAGAAAATTTAGATAAAAAAAAAAAGCCTTCTCATGTCATATTAGTTGAGCAAGTTGAGCAGTTACAAGTACTCCACTACTGAAAGAGTAAAACAATAAAATTTAGAGTTCCTATCAACCCCAAAACATAGAAAAGGAAAAAAAAAAACTCAACAGAAATTTAAAATCTTGAAATTGGGACACGTCGGCCAACTACTGCAGAAACTCCTTTCGTCTTAATAGATATATAGAATATGTAGTTTCGGATTTAAAATTCGAGAAGATAGAAAAAAAGAGTTGTTTTCATATGACATTGGTGGAGCTGGTGAGGCACAGGTAAGTGACCAACCGTCGAAAGAGGAACATAACGAAACCTAAAGTTCCCATCCACCACAAAACTTAGAAAAGGCTTAAAAAAGGAAAATAGAAAAACAGAAATCTAAAATCTTCAAATTTCCAGACCGTTGGACCAAATATCGTAGTAACCAAGAGCGATAGGTCCAAAGTGGGTAATTTTCAAACTAGGTATCAAACATATGGTTACTTGGAACTGACCCAAAATTGAAATGGTCGGTTTCCAATTTTTATAAGTCATTTTTTTTTGTAAGGATTATAAGTAATTTTTTAATTCTCTTATTTTTCGTTTTTTAATTAAATTAACTTTTTTTTCTAGGAAATCCTTAAAAGTCTTTGTTTGTCGACCGGTTGCTAATCACCATTGAAAACCATCAACCGTCACTACCATTCATCATTCACAGTTGTCTCTAGTAACCAGCTACTAGTCATTGGTCGTCATTGGTCACCACTCGCAGTCTCGTAGGACGAATAAAAATAATATATTTTAAACAATTCATAAGAATTTTTCCAAATTAAATTTAATATATTATTTTAGCAATATGGATTTGGTTGGGCATCGGTCGGGTATAAATAGTTAAAATTGTATTGTATGAAAATTAATCGAAATATGTTAAATAGATCAATATGAGTCGAATCATTTACGACCCGTCCCAAACCCGATCTGACCCACTCGCTTCACAGATCTAGCCACGACAAGCCAACGGGACTCGTGAAGATGAGCTTCAGCCCAACAATTGCCCAAACAATCTTCTTGACCTCGATGGGGTCGACCGGTCCGCCAAGCCCACCCTCAGGCCCAACAACCTTCTCTCGTCCTTAAATGTTCGCGCGACATCGTGCTCTCCGCATGGTCGTCGGCTGCCTGCCGCTGCGGCAGATATTCAATGGTTCTCTCGTCCCGATCGCGACCGTCCGGGGGGACGTCCCTGTCGCGCGCGCCACGCATCCGGCCAAAAGGGAAAAGCCAAAGCGACCAGCCCAGTTTCGAGGTTCCCTCCGCTCGACACGTTTCGCGCTCCTCTCTCCTTGCCGATCGATCCGTTCGCGGCGCCTTTAATGATCGACACGCAACACGTACGCCCTACGATCAAACACCTACGCAACTCCTCCCCATCACAAGTTCCCCCGGTGGGCCCCGCCCCCCGCGAAAACTGCTCTCGCGTTTCCGCAACGTTATCAATGCGAAATCGCACCCCCATTATGATGCCGCTGCGTTGCCACCCCTCCCCACCTTACGTTTTTCTCCCCCTTAATTCATTCCGAATTTTTTCAAATCTCTTTCCCCCTTCCCTCTTTTGCGCAATAATGCGGCACGTTGCTTGCTCCGTCTAGGAATCATCGAGTGGTCGAGGTTGGCTTTTTTTTTACGACCGTACCTGGCAGAATTAAAATAGGCCACAGGTTAAGAGGGGGAGGCGATGATATTTTTTTTCTAATTAAGCAGCGAGCGGCGGGAAGGATTGGATGGTGTGCGCGCGAGTGGCCCAGGGGCGCCTCCCAGCCTCTCTTTCTCCACCATACAAGTGGACAGCCCCAATGGGGACGCGAGGGAGGCGGCAATAAGTGGACGAGGAGATCTTTCCCACTCGGAGCATTCCACGTATCGCTGTGCATGGAATTGGGGGCAATCGAGTCACGACCCATGTTCGAGTCGTGCGTGCGCGTGGGGGAGGGAGGACAAATTGGGAATAGAATCGGGGAGGGGGAAAAAGTCGGGGGAGGAGTGAAATTGGGGTCAAATCAAAGTTTCCTAAGTCCTCCATTCTCAACCCTTCGAAAAAGGCTCTCCGTCCACGGCCCTGACAGGAACTCTTCTTGGGCAGGAAGGATGGGGTTGGTGGGGTACCACTTCGGGAGCAGCTTTAATTTGGGGCCATACAATCTCTCCTCCTCTACTTTGGGAAAACCCCGATTGACTTGGTAACCACTCAATAATGTCTCGCCGATGGACCTCCCCCCTCCCCAAAGAATCTCTTCCAGAGTTTTGGAGCTTTGATTCTGATCGTGTTGCAATTCGAGCGGCCCCTTTTGGTGGACCAACGATTGTGTCTTGTGCTCAAAGGCTGGCATGGATTGTCATTTACGAGAGGGAGCGCTGGAATGCTCCACTAACTCTTAAACCTATGGGATTACATATCTTGCATCGAGTGGGTCCTTGACTGGAAAAAGTCATTGTACTAGCGTCGTAATTGGGAGGGGAGATTTCCATAAACAAATTTTAAAGATCTATATAGCTCCAAGAAGCACAATAGTCCGGATTACGTGTACTCTTTAGTGACGAGAAAGAACCCATCAAATAATTGAACTCTAGGCCCCTAAAATATCATTTTAAAGTTTCATGATTCGAATTGTCACATTCAATAATGTGGAGAATCAAACATGTGGTGCACGATGGTTGAAGTTGAATAGATTAAACTTCGATCACTTCCGGAAAAATGGATCATTTTTTAAGTCTATATGCTTTTGGAATTCTATTCCAAGCTGACTAATGAAGGGAAATGATTAAAGTAATGGGTCCTAAAGTCAGCCTTGAGGTCTCTCGAGAATGAGCGGTTTCGACACGTAACTCCACCAGCGCGCTCTTCTCCATCACAAGTTTGAATCGCGACTGACTCGTCAGGGGAAGGCGACAAGGAATTCAGCGGGGAAAGCCTGGGAGGGTGAGTGAAGATGAAGGAAGAGATCGCAGAACAGTGACCACCTTTTGTCATGGAGCGGAGGGCGTTCTCGTCATTTCCTCCCTCCTAGGAATTCCTTGGACGAAGCCCTCCCCATCAACTTTAGCATCCCACCACAGGATGATCTCGGGAGAAACCACCATATATACCCACGCATTTTCATCCTCAAACCCTCCAATTCCTTCGACATCTTTAGCATAATCCAAGTGAAATTCTCTGCGAAGTCTTCCTCTCCCTCGAAGGGCTTCCGAAGTTCGAGATGTGTAGAGGCATTGGAAGAGAGAGTGGCCCCAGTGGGCTGTTCACCAAAGAAGAGGTTCCGTGTAAGTCGCCGCCCGGCAAGGCCGCGGTGGCGTGCGAGCTCTGCGGGTCGAGGGCGTGCCTGTATTGCCAGGCCGACGACGCTTACCTGTGCCGGCAGTGCGATCGGTGGGTACACGAGGCGAACTTCCTGGCCCAGAGGCACATCCGGTGCCTGCTCTGCACCTCCTGCCAGAGGCTCACCCAGAGATACGTGCTCGGGCCGTCGCTGGTGGTGGTGCTCCCCAGCATGGTCGAGAGCTGCGCGGATGGGGAAGACTCGAGCGACGCTCAGGACAAGTCCTCGGGGAACGTCAGGACGCCGTTCCTGTTCCTCTGAGGGCTTCTCCTTTTCCCTTCGTTCTTGGTTTTTTTTTTCTTTGATAACCCCTTTTTAGTATTCTTTCATCGGGGATTTTCTGGGGAGAAGTTAGGAGGAGGAGAATGATGAAATGTTCTTCTTTTTTCCCGTTTTTTTCCTTTTTTTTTCCTTTTGAAGTTTGCTTGAATTGGAGGATTAGTGTGGGTTTTGAAAGCATTATGTATTCAAGGTAAGGAAAGTGAGAATGATGATCACGCAAAGTAGGAACTAGGAAGCGAACATCAACATCGGTTGTAGAAACTCTGTAATTTGAAGATGTTGTTGCCACTTTTTACCACCCCGTGCTGTCTTGAATCCGACATGAATCCATCTGACTGGGGGGCAATGCCTTATTTTCAAAGATAGTTCCTTTACTGCAAATGTTCTTTCTTTCTCTTCTGCGAACTGTGGGTTTAAGGTGCTTTGGTGTTTTCCTAGAGTCCTGGTATCGTCTAATACAATGGCTTATACAAGTCTAAACCGAAAGAAGTTGGCGTTGAGATGGTGCTCAATCATGCCTGCAGATATGTGATTGAGAGGCTATGTGAACATTCATGTCATGAGTCGTAGCAATTGGTGTAATCTCTTGATGCCTTGCCTATGACAATGTCGAGAACGTAGACGCTTAGTTTAGTGGGCAAAATTCGACTCGAGATGACGCCCAACTGCATGACCAAAACTTGAGGTTTGGTGTGAAAGGTATTTCATTCGAGGTCCAAATTTGCATGATGGTGTACGCGTAGGATAGCACTAACATATGTACGAATGTGTGCCGGCTTTTTGAGCCGCCTAAGGATAAATTTTCCATCCTATGTCACTAGTTATGTGTGTGTAAGATGATAAGCAATTTAGCAGATGAGAGATGAAGTACCGTCTTTAGCCAGGCATCTTAGGTTTTCATAAGGGGGGACCTACTCGAGAGTCATATGCCTTGAAGTTCACGATCTCTAAGGTTGAACTTTTTGGAACCGACACGATGAATACATTCATGTGGATGAGCTTCGTCATTCTTCACATTTATTCACTCGGTGATGTTTTGTGTCGCAAGGAAAAGGTAAACAAAAGAAACGCCTTTGTAGCAAATATCGTAAAGTTATGCTATTATATATCAATGAAATTTCTACAAGGACAATACCAATACCACGCCTCTCTCTAAACCTATTAACCACTTACATCAAGATGATCAAATTGCCCCTTCTTGCTCAGTCGTATTCACATCTTAGCTGGGCATTTTTCGAAAGAAGGTATAATTTTTGTAATAGGGACATAAAAGGATAATCGATGTGAAAACGCCATGGAGAGCACGCACGCACCTGCTTCTTCTCTTGAAATCATCTAGAGGAACAAACGGACTCTAGTGGAGATTCCCCCTCATGGGCCGTGGACGGTTTCTTAAGTCTTGTAGCCCGGCCCATGAAGCCAGAACATCACGGGCCTAAGTCCAGCAGAAACTCCTCGAGTTCAGGCCCATCCGTTCGGCCTGCCTGGATGACTGTTTCCCATGTGTCCAATTAGTGCGTAATCAATCGATTGTTGTTCATCGTTTTTTCTTCCACATCTTTCGTGAAATTCCTCATTCGAACAAGTCGAGTGGCACGACGCGCTGTGCGCTTCAATAAATGGTTTTTGTGATTCAATCGCTAAAAATTATGTCGGCAGTAGATCGAGTCATATTTTACGGGACGACAAGTTAAGTGCAACAGAGCATTTAATTGCCATTTTTGGTATACATGTGTTAGAAAGCGACGTCATTTTTGATTATTCACAATTTGGTGGTCCTAGAAGTTTGGCGCGGATCTGCCAACGTGTGCCTAACTTCCAGCAGGGGTTGACAATCGAAGGGCGTCTTGATGATGACTCCGGTTCCAAGACAACGAATTCCGCATTCGAATTTTCAGTCCTGGAAATTAAGACGGTTTGTTCTGTCCGGCATTGGGTTGGTAGCGGTAGGTTTGACGTCGATGCGTCACCATTTCCAGTTTGGTAACTAATGTCTGTATAGCTTGCTCAAAAAAAAAAAAAAAAACTAATGTCTGTAAAGGCGAATACTACCCCTTTTTTTTTAAGTTTAGCTATCGGGTGATGTCCCAACCAATTATAAGACTTTTTTTATTCGTATAGAGAAAAGGTCCAAACTCAATGGCTAGATCCGAAGTAATTATCAAATTTCAATTATAATCCACGAAATAAGACATAATTTCAAAATTGGAGCTATATGCCAAACATTAGAAAAACATTCATAAGATGTTGGTCTGACGAAATATCTTCTTTGGCATTGATTTGACATTGAATCACACGAAGTTACCAAACAAATTTTAACTTGTTTTGTGGAAATATTGTCATACGTTACTTGACAATAGGTTTTGTATGCTCTTTATAATCACGCAGTCTCCTTTTACCTAACGTTTTAAATTTTGAGCAAGACTTTTTACCGTAATATCAAAGCCAATGCCATCCTTTTTTGTGTATGTACTTCAACTCCATCAATCATGGCTTGAGCTTGTAAGTCAGAAAATGTGTTGAAAGATTATTTCATATGTTGATTGATTTAAGTTTTGGATTAAATTTCCCGACACACTTGTAGAAAAAATCGATTTTCACGAATCAACATCGCTTTGTCATTCAACCGTCACCGTCGTTAGGCGCGCATGATTGGCACCGATACCGCCGGCTGATTGAAAGTCACTCGCCGCCACCTGCGCTCTGCTTGCAGGTGAGTCATCACCTGGGTCAACGATTTCATTCCCCCGTCGGCAATGTCAACGATTTAGAAGAATTTCTTTCTACGGATTTCGCCTAACTTACTTGGACTATTTTATTCGCTCATTATTTTCTTACGCGCAAGTTTTCTTCATCTTCAAACACCACCCTTACCTCCCCCTTCTACCTTATCGAGAGATGGGGGAAAAGCGGCTGAATTTTAATCAGAATCTATCTTTTTTTTTTAGAAATAGAATACGACCGACAAAAATAAAAATACCACAATTCTTGGTAAAGGTGAATTTTAAAGAATCTCTTTTTTTTTTTTTTTTTTTTAAATCTTAATATTTGCCTCTTCCCAATGTCAGTAAAAAAGAAAAATACAAAGAAAAGAAAGCACACTTTACCTTCATCCAATGAATATTTACACACTTCTATTTTTTAACCTAACATTAAGGGGTTTTATCTTTAGAAAGTACTTTGCAATGCAATTTTTAGAGCAAAATTGTTTATCTCCAATTCCTAAATCCTTGCACCCATAAAAAACACTCAAGAGCTAACTAGAAACCAAACCACCAAAACCCTGAGCAATAGGATGGACAATTTATTCTTTTCAATGTCGGGTTTTTTCTTTTAAGGGATGCGAATGATATTTGTAAAAATAGAGATATGTAAATTGTTGTTGGATTAAAAGAAAGGTTAGGGAACTACATAAACAAACTTTATTTAACTTGTCTAGTAATTAGAGTCACGAAGGACTAAGTTGCCAATTGCTTAGGCATGTGCATGCGAGGCTGCTCAAGATCATGTCTTTAGTGCATGTCGACTTAAAACATTCTTTGATTCCATATGTGAAATAATCAAATTATAATTAAAACTCATTTTCTTGTGCAAAGTTTGATATGTCATATCGTCTCATATTCAAATTTTCTTTATATAGCTCGTGCTTTACGTCCTTGTCATAAATTCATCATATATAGTATTTCCGGCCCTAATACATCTAGGCCACCCTTTTTGCCGTGCCTTGTGTCACGTACGCTTTAACTCTCTATCCCAGAACTCCAAGATTCTTTTTTCCCCAATTATATCACATGTCCAATAAAATAAAATAAAATAAATAAATATGGAGCAACAGAACCGCACGACCCAATAATTTATAATGAGCTGGGCCTAAAAACCGAAATCACGTTATTTCCTACCCGAAACGGATCCCTGGGGGCAAACTTCTCGGGAAAATTCCAAAACGGCCCAGGAGCTTTCCCCCTTTTCCAATTTCACCCCCGAACCGTTCGGCTATTTACCAAATCGGGCCCCGATTTGGCTCTCGCTCAAAAACTCCCCCTCCCGAAAACTTCGCTGCGCGAGATCAGGGCGGGGGGCGTCGAGATCTGCACCGCCAGCAAGCGAAGTAAAGACGAAGAAGCAGCTCCTCGCGTTCGACTGAAGATACGGCGCTCACATTCATGCGCGATCTCCCAGGTCATCGCGCTTTCTCCTCCCCTCTCTCTCTCTCTCTCATCATCATCTTCTCCCGGATCTAATCCGTGAATTTAGATCGCTGACCGAATCCCTGCGTTTTCCTCTGAATCTCGCTCCGATTCGCCGCCGATTCGAGCCCGGCGTCGCGCATTGCGTCTCCGATTGACGCTCGCAAGTGCGTCATCTGCCGTTTCGCGGAGCGACTGGTTGTCCGGTTGCTCTGGCGGCTCCGGATTTCCTGGAGTTTACATCTCGCGGTTGGCGTCGTTTGCGCCTCTGATCGTCTGATTTGCTGATTTGCAGGCCTTTCGTCTAGGCTAAGTGGTGCGGAACGGCCTTCGTATCGCCGCTTTCCGCTATATCTATGATCGGAGGCCTCGCGACGGCGCCTGCCAATAGTCCGCATTTGAGGAAGGCGGGGAGCAGAACGGCCGTCTCTGATCTCGGTAAGGACTAGGAGCGTGGTCGGGCGTTGATTTTGCCTCCTTCGAAATGGCGGGATGCGTGTGAGCTCGACGTGTTTAGAATTATCTATATTTCAGGCGGTGAGCTTGGAAATGGTGTTGAGGAAGGTCCGATGTATTCTGTCGCGGCGGGTGAATTGAAGATTGGGAGCATGCCGATCAGCACTACAGCAATCATGCCTTCTCCTATCTTATTGTGGAGATTCAAGGTCCTAACTTTCATATGTTCAGTTTCCACTCGTGTGCTTGATAGATGTCTGATTTGGAGTAAAGATGGCAGGGCATGAAAGAGATATTAGTCATTTGTAGAGAATTCATAGCTTGCGTTACTACTGATGGTTTTTTGTATCGTCTAAGAATTTAATTATTTCACTAGTTAAAAAGCACATGCATAAAGGATTAGTATGATTACCAGTGCTAAGGTTTAATCGTTGTCAAGATCTATTTTATGAAAATGATCTAGTCTTTGTCCTGGTTACTCTTCAGGACGGAGTGGAGCAAGGGAGTAGATATATCCAGTCACAGAGTATTATATCATTATAATCATTGCAAGGTCATTTTCATTGGTTGTGTCCTTATTACCAATTCACTTACCATAATGGAAAGTTGCCAATTGCCATGAGTACTTGCTGATTTAACTTTAAGGCTCAATGCTTCCAGCTTATCTGTGAAGTGGATCTTTGAAGCACCTGTTAAATGTATTGCTATTTTGCCGAAAAAATTGATACTTGTGCTGGATCTGTGAAGTAGATCTTTGAGGCACGTGTTGAATGTATTGCTATCTTGCCGAAAAAATTGATACTTGTGCTGGTTGTGCTTAGGGATGCTCCTATGGAGCTGAATTGGTAAAGATGGTAATATTTCTTATTGAGCTCATGGATTTTGTTTTTGGATAGTATGGAGCTTTCTGAGCCTTTTTTCCCATGCTTTCTCTTGTGATCAATCGATTTGTTAGTAATTTTTTTTTTTCTTTTGAAAGTCTCTTGTGATCAATCTTTGAGGCACCTGTTGAATGTATTGCTATCTTGCGAAAAAAATTGATTACTTGTGTTGGTTATGCTTAGGGGTGCTCCTATGGAGCTGAATTGATAAAGATGTAATATTTCTTGTTGAGCTCATGGATTTTGTTGTTGGATAGTATGGAGCTTCCTGAGCCTTTTTTCCCCATGCTTTCTCTTGTGATCAATCTATTTGTTAGTCAATTTTTTTTTTCCTTTGAAAGTCTCTTACCTTTTTCCGATTCATCAATTTGCCTAACATCCTTTCTCATTCGTTTGCATCCTTATTGTGGGAAGCAAATGTCAACTTGGAATGGTTCTGCTTGAGCAATTAACAAATACCAACATCTTTTGGCTCAATTCGCTTCGAGAAGTAGCCCTTTTTATTAATAGATGTGGCCTTCTTGCCATGCACTGCATTTTCTTTGTGGCAGTATTCAACATATTCTCATTGATGCAGTTGGCTTTAATATTGTGTCAGCATAGTAGTATTGTAAAATTGAGATGCGTGAACGTGAGTTCTCATACTGATAAACATAACCTTTTGTGAGTAGTTGCTAGAAAATTTAAGTGTTGTCACTCGGAAACCTGTATTACCCTCTCTCTCTCTCTCTCTGTCACTTCCTCATTCTCTGAGTTTTCTATCTTTGTTGGATTTCCAGGTACTATTATTCTTCATTTGGGGTTTCATTTGTTGCAAGGTGAGTACTTAATTTTGTATCAATCATATGATGTTGCAGTGAGGTTTAAGATATTTGGTGACTCGGCGTTATAAAGAGAAACTATTATGTCAGTTGATATTTTTGATAATTGGCTTATTACTCAGAATACGTAAGCTAATTAAACTCTTTATGTTGAGTTGCAGTTTGGATGGGATTCAGTCATGAGAATGAGTGTGGATTTGCGGGACCTGTTCCTCTATGAGGCATTTTTGTACTATAACCCTCTTCTTCTTGTGGTTAGTTACTGCTCTCTGATTCGATATGAATCTATACTAGTTGCATCATTTATCAATTTTTCTCATTTCATCCTGGTGATGAATTTAATTCTTTTCCTGCAGACTATGATGGTTTGGCTTTGGGGTATCAATTTGTGGGTTTTTTCACAAGCTAATGTCAATTATGCTAAAATATTCGATCTTGATCAGAACCATCTTACGCACAGAGAGATATGGAAGGTGCTGTATTTTTTACTGTAGGCATTATTTGCCTCCTTATGATCTCATTGACATGTTTTCCCTCTGTCTTTAGTCTCTTTATATGCTCCTTTTGTACTTGTCTTTAGCAAAAATTTGCAAGTTGTTCCTGTGGCTAAGAAATTACTTGCATTCATTATATGTATATGAGGCCTATGAATGAAATTTGAAATGTACTATGTCAGTTGTTCTTGTAGCTTTGATTGATGCTGGAGTATGTAGTTACACTTCTGCTTTTTCTCTCAGCTCTTTAACCAATTGTGTCCAACGATGCCTTTTTTCCAATTGCTACAAGCACTTTAGTGTGGCAAAAGCTAAGGAGTTCAGCTTTGAAAGATAAATATACTGCTAATATTACTTTTTCGAAGGCAAATGTATTTTATGTCTTGTGTGTTCTCACACTTGCTTGATTTTGGTCTTGCAGTGTGCAACTTGGATGACAATAATTGTTCCCACAAGCATGACAGCTTATCTGTATCTATACTCTCATGGGGAAGTGTCCTTGGCTGCTTCACAACCAGTGTAATAGATGCATCCGCTCTTACTAGTGACATCTTCTTCTTTTTCTTAAAGTTGATACTACCAGATTAGGTCTCATGTGGTCAGGAAACTTTATTGTTTATACAACTAAGGGATGAAGGTTTCATTTTGAGCTTTATTTACTTCTGATAACCAATATGATACTGGTTTTCCTCTGGATAAATTTCCTATTTCATGACTAAAGTAATGTCTTTTCATTAGTGTGTGCTGCTCATTCCTCTTTCTGTTTGTTGTTGGGAAGAATACTCGTGCCACTTCATATGGAAATCTGGAGTAAAAAGTTTTTTTTTCCGCATGTATTATAAGCAACCACTCTGCCTAAGCAAATTGTGAACAATGTTTCACAAATATATTTATATATACCTACAACTGTGTGTAATCACAAAGAAATTATTGAGCTAGATGGTTTTTTCCCTGTAGCCTTTGATGCCCTTAGGTTATGCTTTATCTCTCTTATCGGTTCTTGCTGTATTTATCGTCATAATGACCAGATGTTGGATGATAGGTCTCTAGCAAAGGATTGAATTTATATTTCTCAATATCTACTCACTACTTTGTAAGAAAATGCTTTTGGGACATCCGAATTTTTTTACACCTTAAAGTACATCAATGAGTTTTGGGATAGCCGAATTTTTTTCCAGTCTTAAAGTAACTAAATGAGTTTCACACAAGCAGGAAGTAATGCTCAACCTTTCTGATGCTTTTTATTGCAGGTTCTTCTGTATGCTGCCGTTGCAATGGTGTTGATATTTCCTTTTGATATTTTCTATTTGTCATCTCGCTTCTACTTGTTAAGGACTCTTTGGAGGATAGTTTTTCCACTTCAGGCAAGTTTGGGCTCTTCTGTTAGCTTATTTTTCATTCTTGGATTATTGTAAAATATGATTCTGAGATAATATGAAATTAACCTAAAATTGGCATCAACATGTACTTTCACTCTCCCTCTCCCTCTCCCTCTCTTCCCTCTCTCTCAGATGATTTGAAAGGCTGTCTAGTATTGCTTGATATGGGTTGCTTTGACTTGTTGAGTCTCTTTGGCTTGGTTGTTGAACTTAATTTGACATGGTTTTGTTACATAAATTGCTTAT
Source organism: Eucalyptus grandis (assembly GCF_016545825.1). Classification (NCBI taxonomy): domain Eukaryota; kingdom Viridiplantae; phylum Streptophyta; class Magnoliopsida; order Myrtales; family Myrtaceae; genus Eucalyptus; species Eucalyptus grandis. Next base: position 10,695,412 of record NC_052622.1, on the reverse strand, counting down.
CTTGCTTTTTATTTCTCTTGTTCCAAACCTTTTTATGGGGTGATGACATCATGGACATTTTTCATGGAAAGTATGAGATCAGATTGACATTTGTGGCGCATGTCTGTAGGTGTTAAAAGATGACCATTGTGTTTTGAGCCTTGTGAAATCTGCATAGTGTAAGCCACTTGTTGAAGTGTCAAACTTCTTGATACACATTGTGATTGTATATTTTACATTGTGATGTATCACCATTGAACCCTTCCTGCACTCAAGTTTTGCTGCTTCTGCACCTTTTCTAGTTTCTGGGCATGGCACCCAGCAATAAGTCCTCGAGTGTGTTAGAATATGCTAGACGTAGATTTTCTTGTCAAGGACTGAGAAGGAAGGAATCATCTTTTGAGAGTTTACCTAAGGCCTGGTATAGCAGCCCTAGGCAAGTCATCTTCCTTTTTCCCTTAAAATCTATGCTTTCCAGGTTTTATTTTTTGGGTTGGAACTCTGCCAGGGAAAAAAAAAAGACTGACTTGTTTGTAAGCTAGCTATGTAAAAAGGGTTTTAGCCAGGATAAAAAAAGTGCACTGACTTGTTTGTCCCTTAAAATCTATGTGTTTCCATGACTCACTGGTTTTCAAGGGTAGATTATGCAGACTCATAGTTTCTAGTCTATTATTTGTGCCCTGATCATCATCTTTCATGTACAGGCAATAAGCTTCTCCGACTTCTTTTTGGCTGATATTCTGACCTCCATGTCCAAGGTACTAATCACGTTAGGCTTATAATTCACTAGTACTAGCAAGGTTCCTTGCATGGATGTTAGAAACCGGAAACAGACTGTTTGTTGTTCAGATATTTATTTATTTTATTTATGCACTTGTCACCTTGTAATCTGCAGGTTTTCTCAGATTTGGAGCGCTCAGTATGTCGGATGGTCCATCGACAGGTCAGTAGGTCATTGTTGCTTTGGGGTGTTGTGCCCAAAGTTATAGTGCATGGTATGGTATTGCTGTTTAGATTAAATGTTTAAATAAGTAACTCTTGGAGGACTCAACTAATGAAGATGATGAGGGACATACTTTTGAAAATGTTGTAATGGTAGGCATATGCTGAATTTTAGTAGTCAAAAAGAAAATAATAAGCTTTTCTGGTAGATGCTTGATTGTATGCCTGGATCACCAGTGTGGCTGGTTGGAGGCTTACTCTCAGTAACTTAGCACTTCCTGTTCAGGGTCAAATAGCTTAATCTTTGGGGATGTGATGTGGAATGTTTGTGTGCAAGCACAGAGTAGAGTCATTTCTCTACTGAGAATGTTTTGTGGAGCTTATGTGAGGTCTAATTAATACAAATATGTGAAACTCTTGCAGGTCGCCACTATTGCTTGGTTTGAAGCTGATTCTGTCTGTGGAAGCCACTCTGTTGCGATTCCTATTGTTTTAGTGTTGCCATACCTTTTTCGTTTGTTCCAATGCCTCCGACAGTACAAGGATACTGGAGAAAGAAACACTCTTTTGAATGGTAGCATCTCCAGGCTTTTCATATATATGATGAAGTTCATCAAATTGATAATTGGCCATCTATTAACATAATTGTGTCACTTGGCATTTGCAATTTTTTTGAGCCCCCATGCGTGTTAATCACTTATTTTATCTATCCTTCATGGTGTTTGTATTAAGTAAACTATGGTCTGGATCCTTTTCACTCTTACAGTCTCATACATCTTCGTACTCTGTTCAGCTTCTTCTAGATCATTTCATTCGCTGGAGAAGGTCCATCATCCGATGTTACAATAATCTCAGTTAACAAATGAATTGAACTTCATGTCTCAGAGGAGAAAATTTCCTTAGCTTGATTTACTCATATTACAATCATGTGTGCTGAATGGGTACTTTAGATTGACTGCCTTGTGGATATCCAGTCCTCTTGTCGCAAGAATCAAATATTCTTCTGGCTGCTGTCTGATAATATGACTAGAGTTGGATTTCTAAGTGTCAACCACAGCATCTTTAGTATGCATAGAGCAAATTTCATCTTGGGTCCAGGCTGACTGATGTTTAGATTATGCTTATTTTTTAACTGATGGGACAGAAAGCAATTTTTGTTTTGCATATGTTGGCCATTCTTGTGCAGTGCAGCATCCCAATTTGTAGAACTGCTTGTTCAACATGAAGTCTTGGGTGGTTGATTATTGTCTTTATACTTACTTCCCAGGTCACTCTGTGGAAACATGAAATGTCTCAGGCTTTACAGTTACCTCCTAGACTTCTAAGGACTTGCAAAATTGGTGTGAAAGATGTGATAATTATTGCGAGGCTTTTTCCTTTCCAATTGCCTTCAATTGGAAAATTTGTATTTATCTTGTCATGGCATTTCCATTTCTAAGATTTTCTTGTATTTACCTGAGGAAGAATGAGTGTAGCTAGGGATATCGAAGATCTATTTCACACATCTCCTACTCTCTGCTACCCCACACCCCCTGCCCCCTGGGCTTTTCTTTTTTCTCCTCTTCCTCCTCCTCCTCCATCTCCTTTTACCTGGTTTTGGTCCAATTCAACAGTCTTAAGACATCTATTGTCTCTATGGATATGATCCACTTTTGTCCTTGTCAACTATTATATCTAATGGCCTTTGTGCTTTTGTTTTCAGCTTTGAAATATTCAACAGCAGTGCCGGTGATTTTTCTCTCAGCCCTTAAATATCATGTATTCCCGGAAAAGTGGATAAGTTTTTACCGGCCTCTCTGGCTTCTCTCGAGTGTCTTGAATTCTTTGTATTCATTTTATTGGGACGTGACCCGAGATTGGGATTTGAGGTATGTCACCCTAGTTAATACAAATTGTCTTACATTTTGAATGCCATAGCTTAAGCTTTTATTGTGAGAATAATCTGCCTTTGATGAGTATAAGTTTGTTCTTGAAAGGAAGTCGTGCTTGTGATATTACTGGTTACCATAGGAGTCGCTGATTATTAACCTCATAGCCTCTTTATGATTGTGTTGGACCTATGTCCAGCGTTGATGAAGTTTGGAAGTTCAGTAATTTCTCTCACTTGCAAAATGTAATTTTTTGATTTTCTTTCTGGCAGTTGCTTCACTCGGATTTTCAAGTTCAGCAAACCAAGTACAATATCATCGCTTCTGCATGGACGAAAATGGGTAAGCACTATAGTGATGTTTCAGGTTGTTTTGCTCAAAATACCTTGCCGATGCTTGTCGTGAAGCTCATTAATTTGACTCACTAGCTGTGCCAAATTATGCATCTTGCTTTGTTTTTTGTGATCGCTGCTTTCGCAGGACCGTTACAAAGTGCCTTCCAACTAAATAAGCTTATGACATTGCAGGTTTATGTTTGGGTGATAGGCAGCAATCTGATCCTGCGTTGCACTTGGACGTACAAATTGTCTGCCCATCTCCGCCATAATTACCTCACGCTTTTCACCATCACTGCCTTGGAGATGCTTCGCCGGTTTCAGTGGGCTTTCTTTCGTGTCGAGAATGAGTGGAATAAAATGAATTCCAAGTCGGGTATTCAGCTATCCACGATCGAAATAGGAAATGAGGAAGACAAATTACTCTCGTCCAGTGACCACAGTGTATAGATAAAAATTTCGCGCATTCACTAGAATATATTGAGGTTCGTCATTGTTAAACTCACCATATTTCGGCCGAACAATCAACGTTGACAATTCTTTTCCGCTCTCCAATTTTGCACCGAGATTAGAATTCTTTAGAGCTTAATCAGAGAGGCTGTCTTGATCACCGCATGAAACAGAGATTTCAGTTCATTTGACGACTTATCTCTTTCGATTGATCGATAGGTTATGGGGTTATCGGTTGGACCTTATCAAGTCATAGCCATCCCTTTAATGGCGCGTGGAATGCAGTAAAGCAAAATGAACGTATAATTCAGAAGGCAACTCGCGTAGCGTTGAGTTCCTTTCAATGAAGTACGACCGAGCTTTCTTAAATTCTTCCCGTACGAGAAGCATCAGCCGCAGCCAAAACGGCTGTACACGTGTCGAAATCCCACTTCATGTGAGCCACCTAAAGCGAGTTCCCCAGGATAACAGCGCATCGCTCTCGGAACGCTCATTCTAGACCACTCAATCGAGTCTCTTTTAAACTCTCCTTCCTCTGCCGAGCAAGAGCCTCCATCAGGATGGCATCTAAATGTTAGCCGCCGGCGACTGCACCAGCTTGGAACCCCGGCCTGAGCCAAGCCAAGTAGAGGGCACCCTTCCTCGGGTGCTGACTGCGCTGTCTTTCGTGTTAGAGAGGCTAGTGGCTCGGAACGACCGGCTCCTGGAGAGCCTCAGTGGGCAGCTGAATGGGCTTGGCGGCCACAGGTGGGCAATGCTTGGGAAGAGCTTGAACGGATTCCATGGCGTGAGGCCGCCAAACATAAGCATACCCAAATACCTGGAGAGGATATACAAGTACACGGGCTGTAGCCCGTCCTGCTTCGTGGTGGGATATGTGTACATCGACAGGTTGTTGCATAAGCACCCGGACTCGCTCGTGGGGTCGCTAAATGTGCACAGGTTGCTCGTCACGAGTGTCATGGTCGCCTCCAAGATGCTGGATGATGAGTAAGTGCGCCTCCAAAATTCACGTGCGTGCTTACATCTTTTGTTAACTCAGCGCCTTTACTTGATTGAGTGATCGACATCCTGAAGTCCTGAGTTAATTGAGCCGATTAATTCGAAGAATGTTTGAGTATAGACTGATTGGTCAGATTTCTAAATATGTGACTATGGATGGTTTGGAAGTTTATAATAGCCTTTGACCGTCTTCTTATCCAAAAGAAAGCCGATTGAGGGTCCAAGTCCTGGAAAAGCTCAAGATTAGGCTCTATCATTTTGTGATAGAACGACACAGACTCGAAAAAATTTCTAGGAGATCCGGGAAAAGTAGCCGTTGACATTCGCTAAGCCTTTCTTAAAAATCTAAGGCCAAAAAGGTGGGCGTTCTTGAGGTCACGTTAGTTCCTCCTCGGCTGGAAAAAGAAGGACGGCGAAAGCCAACCCATCTTACTTATGTAGGAACTCCTTTATTTTTATAGGTTACGGCCGGCAGAACCCTGTCGGTGTAGGACCTTTCTAGCTTTGGAGCAGATTATCCGTACATGCATCTTTATCTTTGTCTAGAGAATGCCATATCTCCGCATCACTTGGCTCTGGCGAATTCGCGCAGGCACTACAACAACGCGTTCTACGCGAAAGTCGGCGGGGTGAGCAACGCAGAGCTGAACAGGCTCGAGATGGAGCTGCTTTTCCTCCTGGACTTTGGGGTGGTGGTGAGCTCGAGGGTGTTCGAGACCTACTGCTTTCACTTGGAGAGAGAGGTGCTGCTGAACGGGCATGGGGAACATGGCAAGATCGAGAAGGCGCTGTTCGATCCGGCACCACTCGATGACGTGACCGAACTACCGGTAGTCGAAGATGCACTGGCGACTGCAGACCCACCAGCGCTTGATCAGGCTGTGGACTGAGCGAAAAGGAGTCCTTTTCTTCTCCACCCTGCATACGTTGTCCATGTCTTTTTCTTAAGTCTTCGTCTGTCGCTCATAGTGACTGACATTCTTGGCTCGGATAGGCCATTGAATTTCAAGGGCTGTTTTGGTTTTGGCATGTGCGTCCAGTGACCGAAGATTACAGAGAAACAGGTGTGAGAGAGGAACTGTGAAATGTGGCACCCGAACTTTCCCTGTCTTTGCTAACTGGAACATTGTGGTTTTAGAGGGACAACGGAAAGACATTTTCATATAATTTAATTTGTGGGTTGTATTGAATATGTATCGAAAGCTCAGAGATTATATTGAACAAATTACAAATTCAAGAGTTATATCGAACAAATTAAAAGTTTAAAGATCACATCGCATATTGAATTAAAGTTTAGGGACCATTTGTATAATTATCCCCAAATTCAAAGAACAAGCAAGAGACAAAAGAAGGTAGAAAGATCAGAATTTACTGAGTCTCTCTAAGAGCCCAGCTGGTTGGTCTTCTTTGACCTTGACCGTTTACTCTCTTTGCTAGGCCGAGGGCCCAACCTCATCCCCATCCAAAGACCCGAGTCCGGCCCAATAAGGAACCCGTGAAGACAAACCGGTTTCGGGTTCGGGTTCGGGTTCGGGCTCTTCCCGATGGATTGGGTACCCCGAACTGAAAAGTAAAATCCCTAAACTGACAAAAGAAAAAGAAAAAAGGAAAGAAGAAAAAAATTAAAAGCGAGCAGATCGCATCAGAAGTCTCCCTGCTCGCGAGGTTCCACCATTGACGCGAAGCATCGAGCCAGCCTCGCCGTCTCTCTCTCTCTCTCTCTCTCTCTCTCTATCTCTCCACGCGGGTTTCGGTCGCCGGCGGGCCGGAAAAGTCTCTCTCCGCGGAAAGGCCAACGGCGGGTTTTGACGGCCGATTTCGGAGGGAAAGGCCATGGCGGAGACCTCGAAGGACGAGCTGGTACAGCTGATCAGGAGGTTCGGGGCTTACCTCACCGTCAAGTTCTCCAACATCTTCTCGATCTCGCTCAACAACGTGGTGCGTCGTCGGATTCCTCTTTGTCTCCGTCGCCTTTTTTGGTTTGCAAGCGATAGAGGATTTTATGATCCATTCGTTGCTCTTATGTCGCATCGAATTGCTGCCTCTGGCTCGTGTGATTGATTTATTTTTTCTTTTGTTTGTACTCTTTTGATTGCGATTTCCATATGATTTGGTCGCAAAGGTTGGGGCTTGTTTGGGTTCGCATATGTTTGGTCGGGGGAAGGTCGTGTTTTGATGGTCCTTGTAGAGGGTTTTGGGACTAATGCCACCTCTGGCTCTGTATGATACTTCTGGGTATAATTGCGGCTGCTAAAAATTAAGGCTTGGTTTTGCTGCTGAATAATATTCCATTGACTGCGGTTGGAGTCCGATCAGTGAGGGATTACTTTGTATCTGTCCGCTTGCCAGTTCATATCATTTTGAGCCAATTTGTGGGACTGGCTCGTCTTCAAGAAATTTAGCTTTAACTACTCGGCAATGCTAACTTTTACATCTTTTTTGAAAAGTTAAAACCTTCTAATCACGTTTGGTATATCTTCCTCAAGGCCCTTACCCAGATCATATATCTTATTCGTCTTAATTAACTAGCTTCATCACCAAGAATCCTTTGATGGTGTCATGCCTTTAACTTACTGTTAATTCTTCCAGAATCTGCTACCTTTCTGACACGCTGGGCTCCCCTATCCTAACAGTACCTGCATTCATAGGAAAGCACAAGACTGTTCTTTAGTAGTTTTCCAGAAAGCTTTTATGTATTCTCCTTATAATTCTGATGGTCTATGCTAAGATGCCCTTCAGCTACACTGTAATGTACTATTCAAAGTGAAAGTGGATTCAGAATTAAATGTAGTAGAGGCTACACTGTATATGATTTGGTGGTGAGGGGGGATGGTGGAGGAGGAACAGCAGTGGCAGTAATTTTGGAGGGATGAAGGTGGTGACAGCAAATTCGGTAGTGCTGATGGATGGAATGGTATGATAATGGAGGGTGGAACAATATGGAGGAAGAGGAAAGGAAGCGGAGAGTGGCAAAAATTCACTGTACCTGTGTGCCTTGTGCCTAGACCAAACGCACCCTAGTGGTATTGATTTTTATGGTCAGGAAGAATGTCAAACATTTTTGGCTTCTGTGATGTTCAAGTGTTCATTCGGTTGTGGTGTGGCTGTGTGATGAGCTGTGATTATGATTATTTGACAATACGACTTTATATTCATAGCACTTGTTAAATTCTCCTATAAGATGCTTCAGTTTTGGGGTATTTCAGCTTTTAAATGTTTGCCAAATACCTTATTGAAGGAGCATTGCCCCTTTTACAAGATGTAATTGCTGCCCACGGCTATGCCAAACACCATCTAGTTTGATCATTCCTACAAGAGTATCTGCAGATATCTTAATGATATAAAATGATGTAGATAATATGGTTCCCAAAATATGCTCATAGGAAAAATGTCTGGGAGCTACAAGTTTCTGTGTCATTAATCTCTCTCTGATCACTTATCTTAGATTAGTAAATCTCATTGTCTGAGAGCATGATATCTGTGGTGCCCATACTGATGCCTAATTCTCACACTCCACCCTTATCATTTTGGATATAGAATTCGCGCTCGCTTGGGGCAATTGCTGGGTTTGCTGTTGCCGTAGTTTTTACATGGAGGTTATTGAGGACACCTAGAGGTCCTCAAAGACGGATACAAAAAAGACAAGCTGCTTCACCTGCCAGTTCGGGTCTACCTCCTCAAACAAATACAGCCTCAACGTCTTCTGGGGTTTGTTCAACTTCAGAGGATTTAAGGGCACAAAATGTTGTTGATGAGTTTTTCCAGCCTGTGAAGGTAAGTGTTAACTTGCATCTTTGTGATTTATCTTGTGTTTCAATTTATTCATTCTAGCTTTGATGTCATTCCTCATTAATTTTCAGCCAACATTGGGGCAGATAGTGAGGCAAAAATTGAGTGAAGGCCGAAAGGTAATTAGTGTAACCTTTTTTGTCTTTAGTACTTTGCAAATACTGTGCCATGAAGTGGGATATCTTCTATATGGATTATCATTCATGGTATTGTACAGGTGGCTGTACCATAACTGTCTCTTTGGGTCTAAAGCCTTTTCTTTTCTTCTTTGATCATGGCTGTAGTGACTATCTGATCTTTGTCATTAATTCATGTTTCATGTTGACTTGTCTTGGATAATTGAGGTTATTGATCTTTGTTCTTGATTAAAAATTTCTGCTTTTCTTTGCATGTCAGTGTAGTGGAAACAATTATCCTCTTTTAGCTTTTGCTAAGCCGAGGTTTTCCACTTCTCTTTCCCTCATCAAGTCATGCATTGATGCTTATGCTATTTCTTTAGGTCACATGTCGCTTGCTTGGAGTTATTCTTGAGGAAAGTAGTCCTGAGGAGCTTCAGGTAATAGAATCCATTGCGGGGTCCCATTACACTTTCACATTTGTTTTGCATGAGTATTGCCTGATTTAGTACTTCTTCTTGCAGAAACAAGCAACTGTAAGATCCTCTGTGTTGGAAGTACTTTTGGAGATTACCAAATTTTGTGACCTTTATCTAATGGAAAGAGTTCTTGATGACAAGAGTGAGGTATTTGCAAAATACTGAATGGAAACTGTATGAACAAAAATATAGAGAATTCTTCATATTCTGCTTGAGCATTTTCTTATTCATGCACTGTGAATGCCAGTACCATTACTAGAATTCTCCTAGTAAGCAGTGTATGGTTGTTGCAGTAATGATTTTACCAAACCGCTATGTTTGCACACGATGTGCTTGTTTTGTGTGGACTATTTTGCTGTAGTTATTTCTGGTTTTTGGACCTTGTTAATTCTTGGTATAACCTAGCTTTAGCTTTAGATTTGTTCATGTAGAATTGCTGTTAACATGCCATGGTTCTCCTATTTTGACTATGTTCTGTATTGGCATCATATATTTTCTTAAGATAACAATTGTATTGCTAGGGCAATTTCCTTAATTTGTGTTATTTCAGCCAGTTGTGCTGCCTGTTGAAGTTGTTTGCTTCGTTTGTGCAGAAAAAAATTCTTCAGGCCTTGGAGTATGCTGGAGTCTTTACTTCAGGTGGTCTGATCAAGGAGAAGGTACTCAAGTACCTGATATGAACCTAAGCTGGCCTCTGTATTGTTGGATGTGCAATATGCTAATAATTTGTTCCTTTTGCATTATCGTCTATCCCAAGCTTTTCTTCTTTCTTTAATTCAATTGGATTCTGGGTTGGAGGGGACTTCTTCATGGCATTTATTTTCATAGTTAATCTAGATTATGAACACTGTTAGCAGTCTATTATCAGATTCTACTCCACGAGAACATAAATTCTGTTTCCTGGTGATCCTCATCATGGCCACGTGCATTTCGGCGTAGCAGCACAACTGACTCATTACTCCTAGTGCGTTGAAGCTGAAGAATATGTTCATAAAGAAAATTAAGATGTAACATCAGTTGGGTTCATATGCATAAGCCTTGGAAGAAAATTACAGTGGCTTCTTTACTCCATAGAAATTGTTTTAAAAAAAGTTTCTAGTCATGATGCAGTCCTTCCTTTTAGGGTAGGTGCATAGTCTTTGCAATTAGGAGCCAATTCCCATTTGAGGAAGGTCATAGAATTACATAGTGGAATTAAATGGGGCATGCAGGTGTTTAGGTGCTGAAGAGAGCAATCAACAATTGAAAGTTGAATAGTGTGTTATTGTATGGTTGATGAGTTGGATGAATGATAGTTCCATCTCACTTATTTCTTAAGGACTTCGGGATCTCCAGCATCCTTTTATGGCCTGAATTAGACTTGCAAAATCACCGATTCATAGTTATCTGCTATGTATTTTTCACTTTGAATGCATACGTGATTTTTGGGAAATTCATGTGCAGGTTCTTTTCTGTAGCACAGAGAACGGGCGTTCCTCTTTTGTTCGGCAGCTGGAACCAGACTGGCACATTGACACAAACCCTGAAGTCATCTCTCAGTTAGCGGTAAAGTTTTTGCTTGCTCTTCTTGCTCAATGGCTACTATAAGCCTTCATGATGTCATCACACAACGAGTATATACATGCAATGACGCATTTTTTTGCAGAGATTCATCAAGTACCAACTTCACGTGACCCCCATCAGACCTGAAAGGACAGCCTCCAACGTGTTCACTTCCGCATCTGTGGAGCAGTTCTTCGGAAGCATTTAGCAGTAACTCATAAAAGCCGCGAACGCGATTGTATATTTATGTCATCCTGTTTATTATTCGGTCAGATAATCTTCCAGCTCAGTTCTTGGGGAGTTCCGATATTCACCAGCTGTTGCTGGTTTTCCGATGATAAGTGGGTCGTGGCCTTGGCTCACTATTAATTTTAGTCAACTTCGTTGGATCATGAGATTTGCTGTTTGCAATTCATGTCGCATTAGTTTCATAGACGAGTTTTTAAGTTTTTGTTGTACTAGTACCCTTGAAGATATCAACATTTTGTGAGCTGTAGAGCAAGATACCCCATAAAGCTTTTTTGGCATATATCTTGTGTGTTCTAAGATTCTTTTTTCCTTAAATTTTTAATGTTTCATAGGTTCCAATGTCGCAATTAATGGTTAAGTCCGTCTTGAAGTCGATATTCTCACTTTCTAGAAACGCAATACATATGTATTATTTAGGTTTGAAACAGTACTGAGGACTTTCAAGGAGGATTCTGGGCTACGTCAGATGTATGAGCGATTTTGGTTATTTGGAAGATTCGCTTGTGCAAATTGGGACCGCAGGTGACATGTTGTATAATTACCTTTATTTTAGATTGATCACATTGTGGAATGAATGGTCTATGATTAGGCACATTTGAACAGAAGAAGTGGTCATGTATTAAACTGAGAGCATTTTATTTTCTCATTAGAGAGTAGTTGGTGAATGATGAGTTTACCTGAAATTGGTCAGGACTAATTTGCTCCTTTACTTCTACAGAAATCGTCTCATAAAACGCGAAACGCATCAATGATGGATAGAATGAATAGTGCAGAAGAACTTTTTAATAACGTCCGATGCAATTATTATTATTTTTTAAATTTGGCATTTACTTGCAAACAACGTGATTTCTGATTCTAACTACGAGGTTAAAACCGTACTTTACGTAGGAAAAATAGGATATGCTAATTTTACATTTATGCTTTTCATTTTACTTTGAACGATTCACATGCTCTATGAAATTTTATCCAACAAAAGAGAAGTTCACATGCAAGTCCCTCATAAATTTTAGAGAAGTTTCCAAATATTCATAAGTTAATATCACATTTTGACGTCATTTTCGCATAAATTTATTCAGTTAATGCTGATTGTCCACGTGACATTTTTAGGCTAAAATTAGCTTTGAAGTGGCTACTTTAAATATTTTTTTTTTCTTAAGTACATGTATGGACGCCGAGTAGCGCCGCGCCGCCACCAAGAACCCAAGAGCAGCAGAAGAAGCGCGGACAACTCGGGATCGAGAGTTCCCTGGAAAAATCCGCAGAGCGTTCTCGAGCTCGAGCAGGAGAAGCAAATTCCCAAATGGAAGTCGTCTGCCCGATCGACGAGAAGTGCGCCCCTGAAATCGCCGCCCTCCTCCAACCCCTCCTCCTCGCGAAATCCAGGTAACTCCTGCTGCTCCTTCAATCGATCCTTTTTCGAACGAGCAAGTTGTTGCGGTCGTAGAATAGAAGGAACGAGTCCGCTTTTCGCGTCCCTTCGCATTCGCATCTTCGCCATGCGACCGCGCCGTGTTTTTTCGCGTCGCGGGCGAGGATGCTCGGTGGAGACTCGAGAGTATCGAGTGTGACGGCGATAGGGTCGAGCAGATTTCGCATTTTTTCCCTCTGCTTTTTTTCTCCCGCCTTTTCGGTTTCGATGGCTGCCTGAAATGTTGTCTGTTCAGGATTACTTTGACCAGCTTTTGGCCTCGCGGGAGGGCTGCCGCCTCAAGGTGAGACAAGACGGCGAATTCGGGAAAGGTAAGACCGGTCTCCTGCTCGACAAGTTGGGTTTTCTTTTATTTTTTATTTTTTAATTGAGTTTCATACGCCTGGCATTGTGCTACTACCTGGCTGAGTTCTCGAATTCTGACTGTTGTCTCTTGTTTTGGTGCGGGGATCACTTTGCGACTTTTAATCGTTTAGAGGTAGTTGCTATTCCTGAGGATGGCGAGTTGCTGTTGTGAAATTGGTTGTGTTGTTGGCGATGTGTTTCCATTTTCATTGATAGTTCTCCAGTGAAATTTGCCAGTGCATGAGTGCCAATGGAAACAGATGAATTGTGCAAAAACAAATGACATTGACCTGAAAGCTGCAAACTTTACTTAAAGTGTACACCAAGATATGTGAGATGCTTCCTTGCGTGTGATGAGGGCGATAAGAGAAGAATCTTTGTGTACTGTTTTGTTTTCTGAAGTCATGAGAGAAAGTATATTCATTGTTCGGCCTAATTAGGAGTGTCCATTCTAGGCACGTAATTTACTCTACGATAACCTGTGTGCAGTGCCACTTGCTATCACTTTACATTGCGTTGTTTCTCCATTTTAATTATGTAGTTTCTGATCAGGCAACATGAGCTCATGTTGAATTAAATTGTTTTTTTGAATTTTAATGCAATGAAGGTGCTCTTGCACAGTGGCTTCTACAGTCTGCCTTTCTACCATTGAGCATCTGTTGGATTATTGTTTTCCAGGTGTATATGCTGATGTGGATTTTAAAGAAGGGGAGCTTCTCTTAAGGGATCAAATGCTTTTTGGGTGTCAACATCCCTCAAATAAGGTTTTGCTGGCATGAAATCCCAATAAGCACTTGTCAGGACCTTTGATCATGCACAGGCTAACACTTCCTTTTCTTTTGTTTTGCAGATTGATTGTCTAGTATGTAGTTTCTGTTTTCGCTTTATTGGGACATTAGAACTTCAAATTGGAAGAAGATTGTTTTTTCAAGATTTGGGTCTCTCTTCAAGCCATGAATGTGATACCGGCTCATGCTCCGATGTTTCGAATGAGCATGGTGCATCTGACTCATCTGATGGGGACGACGTCACAGATGAGAAAGGTTATGACGACTCTCGTGGATGTGCTTCAGGAAGCAAGAGAGCAAAAGTTCCTTTGCCTGGGGAAATTGTTGAATCATTGATGAATGGTGAAATAGTATTGCCATGCTCGGACAAATTTTCCTCGCCACCAGTTATTCCATGTTCTGGGGGATGTCAAGAAGCTTACTATTGCAGGTACGGGGCTTTGATATACTTTTTTCCCTGAGATTTGGGTCTCTCACTATTTTCCTGCTAAGAAGCAAGTTGTATTAGTATGAAAAGGACCAAAAGCATGATTATGGAAAGAAATCTTCTTGATGTTTACATTTCTTTATGATTTCGATGGTACTTTCTCAATTTATGCTCAAAAAGGCTACTTTCCAATATATAAATACAGTCCGACCAAAAAAAAAAAAAAAAAAAAAAAGAGATAAATACAGGAGAAGGTGCTTTCTTAGTCTAGCATCAAAAGTTTTGAATTGTAAATCTGGAAATTGAATTTAACAACTGAGTTCTGATGTGTAATAGCAATATTGCCATTATGTTTTTGAGTTACATATTCTGATATTTTATTTTCTTACATCTTGTATAAGCTTGCTGTAAATATGTTCTTTCATGGGCCTACTCTGTTGATTAGTTCATTTAGTAATGTCAACAATCGTTTTTAGCAAAGTGTGTGCAGATGCTGACTGGAATTCATCTCATTCTTTACTGTGCACTGGAGAGAAGTCAGAAGCCTTTTCCACAAAGGCTCTTCTCCGATTCATACAACATGCTAATGGTGAAGCTCTTAATCTTTATTGTCAATAGGTTTTATTTTTATTTTAATTTGTTGTCTATTTCTATTGATCCTTCTTCATTTTTTCTTTTCACTGCAGAAACAAATGACATTTTCATTCTGGCAGCCAAAGTAAGTTTCTTCTTTAAGTAGTTTCCATGTTTTTTATTCCTCTTCCTATGTTTCATTTCGCAACCCTATTTCTTGTAATTTTTTCTGGTGATGCAAAATGAATTTGTTCTACCAAAGAAACTTGTTGCCACAGTTTTTTCTTTGACACTTACTCATATCTTAATGTTGGGCACAATTTTGAGACTATGATTACACTTGTGGTAAGTCACTCTACTACTTGTTATTTCTTTTAGGGATTGGTAGAGGAGGAATTGGGTGGATGATCATGCTTGAACTATATGAACTGCCAAAAACAATGATATTGACTATTGATGTTAATGATTCATTCTGTACCATCTTGTCAAATTGCCCTTCCTGGTCGGGAAATGTAGGCGGCTCAATGGGGCATTGAATTTCCTTTTTTATGCTTTATCTGAGATCTTGTTATAAGACTGTTGTGCTGAGGGCAAATATACTTTTTGTTACATTGGCCTAATTTAATTTGGCATGGTCTATGGGTGACGCACCTGGTGAGAAAATGCGAGGTGGTTCTTCTTGTGTGCTTAAATTATTATATTGTCGTGCTTCATTAGCGCAGGACAAGTGGATCATAGAATATTACCATATACTTAAACTGTTTAAGTTCTCGGTTGGTAGTGAGTATACCACGCACAAAGCAAAGTTTATGTCATTGCTTTATAACAAGGTTATAGATATACCTCGATTTTGATCTGTAGATCTCTACCACACAGGTTTAATAAAGCTGGTCTGGATAGCTAATACATTGGTTGTCATTTTTCAGGCAATAGCATACACTATATTAAGGTATAGGAAGTCAAAAGCAATTCTTCTGAGTAGTTATATGAAGGACACGGCTCATGTTATGGACAACTTTCATATGCCCTTACTTTTAGAAGCATGGAAGCCAATATCAGTTGGTCACAAGAGAAGGTAACTTTTCTGTCATGTTTGACCTATTCAAGATTTATTTGTCAAACATGAACATACTCATGACCAATAATTGCATTCAGGTGGTGGGACTGCATAGCATTACCAGAGGATGTTGATCCTTCTGAGGAAGCTGTATTTAGGATGCAAATTAAAGAGCTTGCCTTTACGGTAAAGAAATTTCTTCTAGATGTTGCATCTTAAGAGGATTATATTGGGTATTTTACCCAATCTTGCTTTTAGTTGTTCACTGTGTGATGGTTAATTTATGAATGTGAACCTCCATTTTTGTGACTGATAGGAGATTTGATAGTGGAATAAAAAGATTTGGACTGGATAAAATACTCCAGTTTTCTGTTACAATATAAAAAGTGATAGTTAAATTATGAATGTGAACCTCCATTTTGTGACCGATTGCAGATTTGAAAGTCTCGTGCTGGGTTGTAATTAGGTAATTGAATTTTGGTATCTAAATAAATGATTATTCTGCTTCTTATTAGCCTGCTTCTGAAGTGGTGTTCGTTGGTGATGCTTGCTTATTTTTTGTTGGCTGTATTCCACTCGTTAGTTATTCTTCTTTTCCTTTCTGTGCTTAGGTTTGCTAATAGTATTTATTATGTGGCAAGGTGAAATGTATTCCACTCGTTAGTTATGCTTCTTTTCCTTTCGTAAATGGATTGGCAATCCCTTGGGTGACTCTTAGTGAATTTCTCTTTGCTTATTTAAAAAATAAAAATTTCAACCGCTTGATCATCCTAAGTAATGCCTTTCAGTTTTTGGGTTGTTTTGATCTGTGTTAAGATCACCACCATCCTCAAGCATCTTTCAGAAGTTGAGGTGTATTGTAAATGGGGATCAGTGGTCATTCCTGGTTGCTCATTCTAAAAAGTTGCCACTAGATACCTTCTACGTCTTTTCTGGAGAAATTCAAATAGTCAATTTTTGAAATTCTGTCCTTTTCTCTTTTTATCACTTTGCATGTCAGTGATCTTCTGCATCTATAGTCACTTTCCTGATAATCCTTTTTATTTTTTCAGTCATTGCAACTCCTGAAGGCAGCTATCTTTGACAAAGAATGTGAACCATGTATCCTTTTAAGAACCCTTACAGTCTGCTGATTATCAGTTATCTTTCTTTTTTGGCATGGTACTATAGTATGTGAGGTTCGATTCCTTGACTCTACAAAGTATTCTCACTTGACATTTATGGGCATATCATTGGAATGTTTGAGCTGAATAATCTGTAAGGATTTGACTTATCAAGGGTTGAATATTTCCTTTTTCTGATTCATAAACTGTAGACTATGAACACAACAACATCTATAATTGAAATTCTCCTTTCTTTCTCCATTTTCTTTTTGCATTGAAGTACATAGAAATAGAAGATCTGACATTTCTACTTTAGATGAAGAAATACAGTGGGTTGGGTCTCCTTGATATCGATGACACATGTTGTATGAATGCCTTACTATCGATAATCTGCTTTGGGCATTTAAGAATCTTCTTTTTGGTTTTGGTATGTCACAGTGATCTGGTTGTAGCATCTCCTGTGGAAGATTACTTTTGTACATTGATGATCTACCATCTCCTGAGAAGGTATATATGATGCACATTTCTGTCTTTGACATCTGTTATAGAATTTGGAAGTTTATGCATTTGCGATCGTCTCTATTGGCAGGAAGAAGCCAAGAAAGTATCTCAACCATATTTGGATGCCCTTGGTGATGAGTATGCAGTTTGTTGTGAGGGTATGGGAAACTTTAACTAGACGGACTTGATTAATCAACAAACGTGGTTGTGTTTCTAGCTTGAAAAATCCCTTGTCATACTAAATCCAATTGCTGTCGTAATCATGCCATTACTGGTTCGTGTATTCAATTAGGTACATGCAACAAGGCCCGAGCTAGATCTCATCGTTTCTGTCTAACTCTTCAGCATCTGATCTTGTTATTTATTGATGGGCTGGCATCCGATCTTTGACATGCATGCTGTGGGACTAGAGAACACATACAGTTATAACATACTGGACAAAAACGTGACACCACATAGCTGCTGACCGCATTTTAGCTGACAGGATAGGATAATTTACCTGAGAAGCAATTTTAGAAAATGAATATGAATATGAATTAGTAGGCTTTCCCAGTTTGACAATGTTGCATGCAGTCCTGCTTTTGTTTTATGTCCTGATGTAAGCTTATTATGATGTGGAGTAAATTTTTTGTTTTTATTATGCATTGTCCTCACATATACTCAGCAATTCCCTTTTCATTGGATCTGTGATTTGTAATGTTTAGTTATTTATGCCAGGTATTATTGCTAATAATTAAATTCATACTTTCAGGCACGGCATTTTTCCCCTTGCAGAGCTGCATGAATCATTCCTGCCATCCTAATGCCAAAGCTTTCAAAAGAGAGGAGGTATAAATAACCCTGTGCACATTTAGCTCGTGATGGTGATGTCATTAACTTTTAGTAATGTTCGAGGATGCAAAGGCTGATTTTAAAAACGGTTTACAAAGCTGTGTCAAACTGCATAATGGGCAGTGTATAAGTGCCCCATTGGAGTTTGGCGCACTAATCTTTAAAATAGTCTTTGCATCCCTAGCATTCTTCATTTTTTTTTATATTATTGAAATGGTTTGAAATTTTGAATCTTTTGAGTTTCAAGTTGACGTTGTCCATATTTACTGAGATGGCCCTTCAATGGATTGACCTGATGTATCCCTGTCAATAATCCTTGAAGATCAACCGCTTTTGTAGTTCGTACAAACAAATGTATTCACACAATGTTGCCTGTTAACCATAACTTGCATGATAATCATTTATGAGATTCATTCGTGCGACTGTTGAAGTCATGCCTTTTTCAACATAACATCATCTATATCTGTTTCATGTTACGCTGAACCTATTCCCTTTCATGGACACCTGAGTGGGTGGAATGCAAATGATATGCGGCAGAAGTGATTTAATTGTTGCTGCCTTTTCAGGATAGAGATGGTCAAGCAACGATAGTGGCATTGAAGCCCATTTCGAAGGGAGAAGAGGTAATTACATGTGGCTTAATCTGGCTAGTTAGCATATGCTCGGAAAAATATATGCCAGTTTAGGTGAAAAGCAATGCAGCTCTTTCCCTTATAATGAGCATATGCGTAACTGAGATTTGAGAAATCCTGAAATCTTGCAGGTCACCATTTCATACATAGAGGAGGATTTACCCTTTGAAGAGAGGCAAGCACTGCTTGCGGATTATGGTTTCACGTGCAAGTGTGTGAAGTGCCAAGAAGAATCTTAATGGACACTGTATGCATAAGTTTGCATCTAATGTTCGCTCACATCACAGGTTATGGTGTAACGGTTCAATTGTGGTCATAAAAGCTGTAACAACATAAGTGCGACTTAATTAAATGTGTTTGATTAATCGATATCCATACATTAACTTCACGAGCCATTTTTTTGTGAGAGAATCCAACAGATTCTCTTCGACGTATTATATGGATGAGATCAAAAGGAAAGAGGAAAGAAGGATGGGAACAAGAAGATTAACAAAATTGTCCTAGGCGGACAATGGATATGGACAAATTCGTTTGAAGTCTTGAATATGTAGGTATATCAGTATTTTATTGATTTAAAAGTAAAAGGTCACATCATTTTTATTTATGTACTTTTTTTATGATTATTTCTTTTTATTATTATTATCTTTCTTATTGAATAAAATTGTACTGGAAAATATTTATTGGGGGTTATTTAGCGTTTTCCCACTTGTGATGACATGACACAGTGATGTGACGTTTTAATAACGACAAACTTGAAAGGAATTGGACTAGTCAGCTTTAGGTGGAAAGCGGGTTAAATAATGGTGAGGAGGGACCCTACGCCGAAAGAAAGAATTGGATGGATGGCGAAAAAGCGGAGGACTTTTCGGGGGAATTTCTCGGACTTTACGTGGAAAAAAAGAGAGTTCTCAGTGGTGACAAGCTGGAAGGGAATTGGAGGAGTGTGACCTTACGTTGGAAGAAAGAGAGTGGAAGTTGCTTCTCAATCTTAATCTTGCCTTCTCTTGTTTTTAAATCTCCTCAATCACCACAAAAATACGTTACTGGTAACATCAGTCCATGTTATTAAATGGGGTAAGAAGATGCCAGCTGCAACCGACAGTGATTACGACATGTTATTGAGTTCTTAAAGATTGGACACCGCAGTAATGTCCGATTGTTCATAAGCAACCATGCCACATTTTAAAGGACAACAAAGACTTATAATCGGACGAAAAGATTTGGAATATTTTACGACTACTAAAAAGCTTCTAAATATACATTTTTATTTTATCCAAAGAGTTTGCTCACATTTTTATTCAAATTGTTTAGATAAAGTCTTTGGGGTGATACTCGCCATCCTTGTAAAAGAATCTTTACTCAATAATTATGGAAAATTATTTTTGTACCCTTTGAAAGGAGGCAAACGATGTTATGAACTATGGTTTCACTTGCAAGTGCTCCAAATTATATTTTAAGGATTTAAGGATAGTTCTGAAAACTATAATAGTGAGATGATTAATTTGTTGAGTATTGTGAGATAAATGTGACTTTATTAATGATTTCGCGTGATAGACAGATATAAGAGTACATCCATATGCATTTAACTTGCCTACCATTTTCCTTAAGACATTTGGTTAACATAGCATATTTTCTGAAAAAGAAGACAAAAAAAAAAAAAAAAAAAAGGAAAGAGAACATGAGGCAACGAGAAAAGCAACAGAACTGAAGGAGGCATTGGAAACAGAAGTTCAGACTCCGGAGCATCCGCTCCACCGATCCGCTCGAAGATTCCGCATGTCGGAGTGGGGATTATTTTAGCATATTTCCCACAAGTTTTGACAAGAGGATGAGAAGCTGAAACGGACTTCGACGAGTCAGGCTTTGGGGGAAGGAAAGAAGGTTAAATAATGACTAAAAGGACTTTTATGAGTGAAATTACACGGACCTTACGGCGGAACTTAAGCGGAAAGAGAGAGTTCAATAGTTGTAAAGTTGGACAGGGCTTCGATGCGTGACCTCACGGGGAAAGGAGGGTGGAAGTTGCATCGTGCCTCCCCTTGCTGAAGAATTCTCTTCGCGCAACACAAAAAGATACATGCAGTGAGACTATAGACATAATCGCTTAGCAATCACATGTTCTTGTCAATCCACATCTTCGACTGATGTATTAGCAAATCTCTATATTTTTCACAATTGATATTTGCTCCAGCATTTAGTAAAATCTGTAAGCTTCCTATCGGTGAATGTCAATTATTTATCAATTTCTTTCGAGTAGTCAACTGCTAAAGATTTTTTCATTGATAACTCAAATTGTTTATTGATGAAGGATTTCATTGATAACCTTTGTACAAATCTCATGATGTTCTTGTATCGACATCTTGCATTATATATGTGTGCTCGCTGATTGCTTTGTTTCATTGATGATTTATGTTTTAACCAAATTGTGCTCTCATCAAATGAGCATGCTATTCATTTAATATCAATTAAGAGAGTCAACTTAGGCAGAATGAAAGAGAGTGGAAATTGCTATGCATGTTAATTGTTCTTCTAGTTGTATAAATCTCCTCAACAACTTTTTTTTTGATAAAGACCTTGTTGTTGATTGACCATAAAAAATACCCGGACCAATATTGTGGGTTACGAAAGATCTTTATATTCTTAAAATATAACATGTCAAAGGAATGAGCAACATGCTCGGATAGCACTTATTATAGCTAACAATGTGATCTAGAGAGAATAAATATGTTGATTTATGAAAACATAACAATTTTTGGGGATAAGTCAAGTTTGATATATGCAACAATATTAAGTCGAATGTGCTTCCATTAGATATAAAATGAGACAAATAAAGGATAGTAGGTGATGCACACAATTCTTTCAAGATGAGGGTCGCCCCCTATCACCCGAGTCCCAGCCAAGGAGAGCCTAAAGGGCCTAGCTTTTTCTTCTTTTTTATTTTATTTTATTTTAAATTTAGACCTTTTATTTGTTACTCTAGCTTGATAAAAAATTGGCTTAAAAATAATATATGGATCAAGACGACATTGTTTTAGACTTATGTTTCATGTTTTAGTGACATTAATCCCACATAGGAGAGAGAAGATAATAGAAAAAACCATGTAAATATTATCTATTAGCCAAATTGGATAGCCACCAATTCGATTTTTTTGGATTTGATTATACTTTTTGAAAGTTTTAATACTCAATTACGTTTTAGTGACAAATTTAGAACTTGTAGTGCACTTAGCCCAATATATAAATATTAATTTCAAATACATCAATGTTGTATTCAATTGTTAGCAGATTTTACCTCTAGCTCTAGTTGAAAGACACAATTAATATTTTATTTTTCAATGAGGAACAAGAAATGTACATGATAGAGATGGAGACACAATTTTACAGCTAAAGATTTTGGATATCTCATTAACGCGAGGTTTTCTTGAATTGGATATAGGGAACTTTGCTAGCAACTTTGAGGAAATTTTGCTAAAGATAAGATGGCTTTGCTGGTGAAATCTTCCTTTGGAAGTTCTAGCAAACAACTTCCTCCCGAATCACCTAGTTGTTCTTAGGCTTTCAGGAGATATCGCCATGAAAGAAAGGAGCAGAAGGGTCGAAATCAAATTACAATTTTGTTGAGGCTAATAATACAACATAAAATAGGTTGATTTACAAAAATTGATAATTTTTGGTAGAATAATTTAAGTCAAAGTTTTGGTACATGTGGAAACAGTTTGATCATGTTAGATGCAAATGCTTCTATCAAACATATATAGGGGTAAATGAAGAGATAGGAGATGCAAAAGATCCATTGTGAATTGCCTATCTCTAGTGTTTTAATAAAAATGTGCAAGGCCTTTGCTTACTATTAAGCTTAGCCAACTGCAATGTATTTTTTGGAATTGCCGTTTGCAATTAATGTTGCATTCATTTCATAGACAACAATTTTAAAGTTCATGTTGTTCAACTATCCTCTTACAATATCAACATTTTGTGAGCTATAGGGTTAGACACCATACATTTCTTGAGTATATATTCCGTGTGTTTTGAAAGTCAGTCTGATAAATCGTTACTTTCATTTTTTAGAAATGTAATACATATTTTGATGAGAAATGGTATAGATTACTTTCAACGAAGGTTCTGTACTAAACAATGTATACTTTTCTCAAAGGCTTTGATTAAGTGAAAGATTTGCTTGTATATATTGTGATAGCCAACAGCCACAACCGGCTCAAAACCATTTCAAAATGAAACCTTAAAACTCTTTTTAAGTCAAGTCTCTCCAATACTTTCTCAGTTCTTTCTCATTTCTCCCTCAATCTCTCAGAACTGGCCTCTCTCTCTTTCAATATATGTATGAAGTCTGTGGAGCGGCGCTTTCACAGATCTGGCCTCTTTGTCAAGTCTCTCCAGCAGCACCACTCGGTCTCTTTCTCTCACTCTCTCAATTATCGCTTGAAGCCTCTCTCTCGGTCTCACGGGTTGCGGCCTCACCTTTGTCGGTATACCATAAATCAGCTCACTCTTAGGTAATCTCTCTCTCTCTCTCTCTTTCTCTCTCTCGGTTTCGATTTCGGTTCTTCATCAGATGTCTCGATTTTGGTGTGCTGTGTTTCTATATCTTCGGTGCGATGTGCAAGATGGTGGTAGTGTCTGGTTATCGGGGGTCGCTGGTTATGGGCTTTTCTATGGCTTTTTCTTTTCATTTGATGGATGAAGATGATGATGATCATCTATCTTCAACGAGTTTTCATCTTGTAAAATTTCTTCCTTTTTTTTTTTCCTGTCCATTTGATTTTGATTTGTGGATGGGGATATGGACCAGCTCCTTTCTTTTTCCGGTGTACTTTTCCAAGTACTCCAGTACAGTTTTTCTCCTTTTATCAGATTTAATCGCATCTCACGGTTTTATTAAGCAAGGACTTTTTCCGAGACATAGCTTTGTGCTTCGGCCTCAACAAGCACGCTTAACAGGGGCTTTCGATGTTAAGTTGTTATTCCAAACCGTCATAGGAAACAGTAAAAACCAGTCTTATGGGAAGGTCCAGTAAATTTGAACTTGTTATCCGAGTCCCAATGAGAAAAAGAGTAGTGTATATTGCATACCAATTCGTTTTGATATCTAGGACTTTTTTTTCACATAAATATAATTGCAGTGAGCACCTAGGCCGCTCCAAATAGAAATCGGAGTGAATCGAGAATTTTGTTCAAAACAAAAGAGCTTTCTTGTTCTCTCTCGTGCATTAAGGGAGGAGTCATTTTTTTTATCGGACGGGAATGAAGAGGGGATAACATTGATCCATGCGGAGCAGAAAGCTAATCCTAACATAACAAACACTTAATGAACTGAAATTGAACTTCAAGCTCTCCTGAACTTTGAGGAATTGCCCATCTCTCCATGTTGCTCTTCCACTAGATCAGCAACATCATATTGGATTACATTTGAACCGTCAAGTGCAGGTACTGTTGGACCAATATTGTCGAGCATGAGTGATTGGAAGAAGCTAATTTTCTTAACCGGAAAATTCTCGTCTTGTGTGGGAAAATACAAAACCGTTCCCGAGCAATTAGAGACATTAGTTAGGCGAGAAAAATTATTAAAACGTCGATCTGCTTTTACGGAAGAAGACGAAAAATAGTTATAAAATTATCAATCTATTGTTTATCAAGGAAAATTACAGTATACAAGGATAGTTACTTTCTAATGGATCCCTTAAACTTGCGAACTGCTAAGGATTATTGCGATTGCTGATATAAGTTACGAAACAAAAAGGAAAAAGGAAATTTATAATAAATGGGATTATTTACAATTACTTTTGGAAAGTTATGATAATCGGGACATCCGAAAGAGTTTGGTAGAACTTACCATCTCTGATGTCTCGATATTCACTAGCTATTGCTGTTTTTTTATTAATAATTTGTGGAAGGCCGCGGCCTCGACTCACTATTAAGCTTAGGCTGCAATTAAGACGGGCTTTCCCAAGCCAAAGCCCCTTGGGCTGAAATTAGGAATTCTTTTTGTAAACCTCCGTAAGAGAAAGCTGGCCTTTTGGAAGGCTCAAAGCCTAGTCTGCCTTGGTCATTTCAGCATCAGAAACCGTGGAGGAACCAGCAAAACGTTCTCGGTTCTCTGCTCCCTCTGAATTCCTTCTCTCTTTCTCTATCTCTCAGGTTCTCCTCCTCTTCGAGTCGCAACACTCACCTGAGACTTTTCTCCCGACCAGGGTTCACGTCGCACTTGCCGCCCTCAGCCGAGGACGCGCATCGCGAGGACCACCACGCTTCTGGAGAGTTCCTCGGAAGCGTCCTCCTGTGATCGGATCCCTTGCCGTTGCCGGGTTCGGATCCTCGACATGGGTGAAGTGCTCAGGGATTAGGGCCGGGCGAGGCTTCGATGAGCGACCTAAGTGGAAAGGAAGAGAGTCTGCTACTTGTCTTGATCGTGCCTCTCTAGCTGTAGAAATCTCCTCAAGCACCACCCCAAAAAAGAAGTCACCCGTAGCATCAATCTGTGTGGCTACATGGCGAGAGAAGAGGCCAAGTCAGGAACTGCAACCAGTAACGACTACGACGTGTTCTTGTCCTTTCGAGGACCCGACACTCGCAACATATTCGCAGATTTCCTCTATGTGTTCATGAAAAACAAGGGAATCCGCGTTTTTAGGGATGAGGAAGAGTTATCGCCGGGAGAAAAGATCTCAGAGATCTTGCGAGCAGTAGAAAGCTCTCAAATATACATTCCTATTTTCTCCAAAAACTATGCTTCGAGTAGGTGGTGCCTCCGAGAGCTGAAATACATGGTGGACGGCCATGGCAAACACCCATCGAAACGAATACTACCTATCTTTTACAATGTGGACCCAGAGGATGTTAAGCTTGAAACAGAGTTGTACAAAAGCGCCCTAACCGAGCATGAGGAGGACCCCGACTGCACTGACTGGAAGGAGGCTTTGACCTCGGTGGCTAGAATCAAGGGGTGGCATATAAAAGATCAAAGGTACTGACACCTCCTTCGTTTATCTATCTATCTATTCATTTATTGTCCCTTCCGGTCGTTTATTGGAAGAGGAGCGCCCCAAGCACACAGGTTTGTATACATCATTCTCTGACTATTATGATGGCTAAGACTGTCTACATGCTGATAAACTCCTCAGGGAAAATGCTAGTGATTGGTTCAAAAAAACGCATATCTTATTCAAACTGTCTAGATAAATTCTTTAGGGGCAATATTTGCCACCCTTGTAAGAGAAACCTTATTCAGTACGTGTGTTAAGAGCGATTTATGTACATACACTGTGATTACCATGTGGAAAATACAGGTCCGCATGCTAGTGATAAATTATTCGCTTCTATTTGAAGTTCTACTTACTTACGTATAGTCTCATGTGCAATGATCTTGTGAATATGGCAGGCAAGGTGAGGTCATCGAGAATATTGTTAATGAGGTATTGCAGAAGATCAATACAACAAAAAGAGATTTGCCAACCCATCTAGTTGGAATTGATGATCGTGTAGAAGAAATAAAGAGACTATTAAATTGTGATGATACTAGTGAAGTACGATCTGTCATAATCCATGGGACCGGTGGCATGGGAAAGACAACTCTTGCCAAAGCAGTCTTCACTGAACTCTCTCCTCAATTTGAAAATCACTCCTTCCTTTTAGACATCCAACACCCATGCCATTTTAAAACTGCAAAAAAATTAGTGGCGGATCTTTTCCATTTCTTACTTCCTAAAACCTTTGACTTTGAGGAAAGGAACAATGTGATCAGAAGAATGTTACCTAACAAACGAGTCTTGCTTGTTTTTGATGGCATGGATGAAAATGATCAATCTATGCAACTGGCAAAGTATTGTACTTTGTGTGGTCCAAGGAGTAGGATCATCATAACAACCAGAAATAAGAGAGTTTTTTCTATGATCAAGGTGGAAGGATTTGAGGAAACTATCTCAACAAGTTCTACACGTATTATTCCGTACGAAATGAAGACAATGCATTTGGATCATGCTCTTCAACTTTTCAACAAGCTTGCTTTCAACACAAATTCAACTCCACCTGATTTATATGATCTTTCAAAAGAAGTCGTTGAACTCACCGGAGGACTTCCATTGGCTGTTGAGGTGATAGGTTCAGATCTCCGTGGCCAAAATCAAGCAAAGTGGATAAGCACAGTGAAGAAGTTGAAGGAAGTGCCTCCTAGAGAAGTTTTAGAGAAGTTAAAGATAAGTTATTATACACTTGATGATCGTGCTCAACAAATCTATCTGGACATTGCATGTTTCTTTGTTAATAAGAAAAAAACTTTACCAATGTATATGTGGGAATCTTGTGGTTATCACCCAGAAGTCACAATTGATGTCCTTATCAACAAGTCCTTGATCAAGATTGTTGACCGTGATATCATATGCATGCATAATCTGTTGAGAGATGTCGGAAGGGATATTGTTCGAGAGGCTGCAGATCAAAGCAGAAGTTGGTGTCTTGAGACAGCCCATGAAAAGGTAAGTATGAATAGCCCTATTTTATTCCTTCCTACATTACTACACATATAAGAGTTCATCTCCTGTGTAGATTGCCTTCTTCATTTATTGCTATAGGGAAACCTGTAAATCAACTATGTTTCATTGAGTGAGCAATTTGGTAATTATCTGATTTTTTTTGCAAATAAATAGTGCACCCATTTTTGCTTATTTTAGTTAGGTAAAAGTATATGAAAAAAAATAGAAATTGGGTTTGAAAGACCTTCTTCTTTAAAAAAAGACCATTTGAACCATTACATAATCATACCTATCCAATCTATCTTTTCACTTTACTATTTTTTTCAATTTATATATGATGAGGCTTTTTCTTATTTATATAAATTTGCAAAATCTATCTTGTTCTATCTTGATAATTCACATTCAAACAAAACAAAAAGCTGTCTAAGGTTTTGTCAAAAAGGTGGAACTCAATTGAAAAAAAGGTGGAACTCAAGGATAATATAAAAAAGCACATTTTTTAAAAGGTTAAATTAGTAATTAGCAATGTCTAATAAAATTAAATGAATTCTCTTTCTAAAAGTTTGCTAGAAATTTAGTAAGTGGGGTCACATTTCCTTTAACCCCCTATTGAGTTAATGCGACACCGTGAATTTCATAATTTTCAAATCCAAACTTGAAATTGCTAGTTGACGACTTAAACTGTAAATGTTGAATACACAATCCTTTAAACCTCAAATTATACTTGGAAATTGTTTTTTTGCACCAAAGTCGACAAATATCAACTCAATCAAAATTCACTGCTAAAGTTATGATCATGAAAGTTCATCATCTACTTTCGCTGTGCACTTGATAAAATTAACCTAAAAAATTCCTCAATTCTACTCAACATCAGCAAAAACTGAAAATAGGTCATGAAGTGGATTACTAACTATCAAACATCACTTTCACGGAATCAAATAAAGTCTTTATTATAGTCTAAATATTTAATATAATTAGAGATATTAGTTCCATAAGCATAAATATAATCATCTGATATGCCCAATTTCAAATAATAAAGAAATATCGAATTTAATAGAAATCAATAGTATATCTAACAATTAATGGATCCCGATGAATTGCTCAAGTAAAGAGACACTTTTTAATATTATATTTTCCATTAGGGAACGGAGAATGCGGTAGCGCTCACACCACGGAGATTGGGAGACAATTTTACATGCAAAGATTTTGCTTATCTCACAAATGCGAGGTTTCTAAAATTGGATGGCGGAAACTTTGTCGGCAACTTTGAGGATATTTTCTCTAAGCTAAGATGGCTTTGTTGGCGAAATTGTCCTCCGGAACTTCAAGCAAACAACTTTATGTTGAATCGCCTTGTTGTTCTCAAGCTTTCAGGCGATATCATCACAGACAAATGGAGCGGATGGGTTAAAATCATGGTACAATTTTTCCTGATTCATTTACTCTTTTGACTAATTGTCTGGATGTATGATGACGTGCACTTATTTTGCAATGCATACTGAATCTGGACAAGATTAAGTCGGTTGTTGTCTTGTAGGTGGCAAGTAAACTGAAAGTTTTGAAAATAGCAAGATCAAATTCCTTAATCAAAACACCTTGCTTCTCGGAATTTATTAGTTTGGAGAGATTGGTTCTGAAAGGTTTTCCAAATTTGATTCAAATTGATCACTCAATTGGAAGCCTAGAGCGGTTGATTTACTTGAAGATCAAATGGTGTCCGTGTCTTAGAGAATTGCCCCATCAAATTGGTTATCTAACTGCCGTGAGAGAGCTCATCTTGATCCAGAGTTTTAGCATTCATTATTTGCCAGAGTCGATCGACAATCTAAGATTTTTGTCAAGGCTTGTAGTGGAGGATACAGGACTAGTTGAACTTCCGAGCGCGATCAAGGGGCTAGTGGATCTTGAGTACTTGTGTTTGGTGAATTGTACGAGTCTAAATTCATTGTCGGATGCTGTTGGAGAGCTAAAGTCGTTAACTGAGTTGGATATATCTGGGACAACTATCAAGGAACTACCTCATTCGATTTATAATCTCAAGTGTCTAACATTACGGATAAACAGTAGTAAGATAAGAGCACAACTGATGAGGGACTCGCCTCCCTTGGAAGGTATTGAGGATTGCTTCGACTCTATAAGACTTGGAGCAGATTGGGAAAGTGAACCGAAGAATTTGAAGGAAGCGTATCTCGAAAACGTCCGACAGGAGTTCTGGTGGGAATTGTCAATCTTAGTATATTCAATGATCCATGTGTCTTCAGAAGATAATTCAATGAGGGAAGTGCCTCTTGAAAAAGTTCGACAGGAGCCTCTCGAAAATGTTCAACAAAAGTCAATCAATGAAGTGCCTCTCGAAAGAGTCCAACAGAAATTAATGTTAATATATGAGGGACTTGAATATGGGGAGAAACAAATTTTCCTGGACATTGCAAGTATCTTTTCAAGCAAGAAAAAAACGGATGCATTATATATACGGAAAGGTTGTGTCCTTTTCCCCAAAGTTAAAATTGACGCCCTTGTCAGTAAGTCCTTAATCAAGATTCTTGATCATGACAAAGTGTGGATGCATGATTGGGTGATGGATTTTGGGAGGAAAATTATTCGTGAAGAGAATATCGAGATATCTTTTGAGCATAGTAGATTTCGGTATCTTATATTGGTCAATGAAATGGTAAGTACGAATAACTCTATTTTATTCCTTCCTATCCTAGTACGCGTCTAAGAGTTCATCTCTCTTGCACATTCCCTTCTTCATTATTACTTGCTAAGAAACCCGTGCCACTGGATTTACCGGTGAATTAATTCTATTTTTTCTTAAAATAGAAATTTGCTAATTATCTTATTCTTTTTCACTAACAAATGCTGCACCCATTTCCGATTTTTTTTTTAAATAAGATAAAAACGTCTAAAAACAATAGAAATTGGGTTTAGCAGACCATTTAAACTTGTCCATTACATATGACCATAAAAAAAAAAAGAACTTGTCCATTACATAATCATACCAATACAATTTATCTTTTAACTTTGCAATTCTTGTAATTGATATATGACGAACAAAAAAAGGTATCTAAGGTTTTATGAAACTGTTGGGTCTCCAGAGTTAAGTATCTTTTGAAAAGGTAAAATAAGTAATGTCTGGTAAAGCAAAAGAAAAAAAAAAAGAATTCCCTCTCTAAAAGTTTGATTCAATGTGATTAGTGGTGTTATATTTCCTTTAACAATCTACTAAGGTAATGTGAATTATATCAAAGTGAAAATGTGACACCTCCAATTTACATTTCTCGAGTCCAAACTCAAACTTCATCACTCACTGCTAAAATCATAATTGTGAAAATGCATACATCCATTAGCACTCTGATAAAATTAACAACAGCCAAGTTTCTCAATCCTACCAACGTTAGCAAAAACTATGAATAGGACAATTTCGCTGATGAGAGAGCGGATTATTAAGTACCAAATCACTTCCATGGAATTAAACACAATCATTATTATTGTACATCCATCAGTCCCAAATCACTGCATCTTTAGAAGTAAAAGTTTCCCTTTAAATGAGTACTCCAGAATCCTTTCCCTTTGTCGACATGCCTTGTGTGTGTGTCTCTTCAACTTCAATTTCCATCACCACTGCAGCCTATATATAGGCCTTCTCCGACCGATATTCTTTATCAAACATCTCTGAATATTGCATGCTGGCCATTCATTCACCACTCATTCACAAGGCATGCTAGAATTATGTGGACTGATTTTAAAAATTCAACAAAATGGATCAATATTTTGCAGGAGGGGACCGTAAACCATATGCTGGGGGCAATCCTTATGGTCATTCTAAATTTGGCAAATCTTCTCGTAGCATCCGAAGAATTTGACAGCTGGGACGCAGCCACCAAAGAAGACTGGAGAAACTGAGAGATGCTTTTATTTTGCGTATCCATCTCGATAATCATGCTTTCGTTATCCGAGGTCAGGTCAACATGTAAAAGGGACTATCGCAAGGCAAAAGTGATGTCAATGCGCGTAATGGCGCGGCTAATAATTTTTCCCTCAGCGTATTCCATATGTGTGTTAGGTCGTGAGCTCTGGGACAATGGCAAACTCCTTTCGCTTGGCGAAACCACATTTTCTTTGGCAGCCGGTGTCTTTCTACGTATCATAATCACAGAAACTGTTGTGTCTAGTGTGGCTTATTTCTTTCAAACCCTCGTCGATCGCCTCCCTCTTCTTCTAGCTTGGTCTCGCTTATATTAATTGGTGGGGGAACTGAGACGTACGTTTTGGATGACTCCAAAGAGGAGAGAATGGTGGCTGGACTTCTGCTCACTAGTGAATCGAGTGACCGATTACTTGCGACAACAGAATGTGGGGAGGTGCCACGTCCTCCCAATCACTGGTTTAATCATACTTCATTTGTCTCATTCTGTTTCTTAAGATAGCCATTGTATTGCTGGGGCAATTTCCTTAATTTGTGTTATTTCAGCCAGTTGTGCTGCCTGTTGAAGTTGTTTGCTTCGTTTGTGCAGAAAAAAATTCTTCAGGCCTTGGAGTATGCTGGAGTCTTTACTTCAGGTGGTCTGATCAAGGAGCAGGTACACAAGTACCTGATATGAACCTAAGCTGGCCTCTGTATTGTCGCATGTGCAATGTGCTAATAATTTCTTCCCTTTGCATTATCGTCTATGCCAAGCTTTTCTTCTTTCTTTAATTCAATTGGATCGTGGGTTGGAGGGGACTTCTTCATGGCATTTATTTTCATAGTTAATCTATATTACGAACACTGTTAGCAGTCTAGTATCAGATGCTACTCCACGAGAACATAAATTCTGTTTCCTTGTGATCCTCATCATAGTCACATGCACGTTTGGCGTAGCAGCACAACTGACTCATTACTCCTAGCACGTTGAAGCTGAAGAATATGTTCATAAAGATAAAGCCGTACTGCATGATTAGGCAGTAGTAAAGCCTCTATGATTTGCCTCAGTTGAATTGGTATTTAGCATAAGCAAGGGACACAGAAGGTCTGGACCTATTGAGAGTAATTGTGTAATATGTAACATCAGTTGGGTTCATATGCATAAGCCTTGGAAGAAAATTACAGTGGCTTCTTTGCTCCGTAGAAATTGTTTTAAAAAAAGAGTTTCTAGTCATGATGCAGTCCTTCCTTTTAGGGTAGGTGCATGGTCTTTGCAATTAGGAGCCAATTCCCATTCGAGGAAGGTCAAGAATTACATAGTGGATTGTTGTTGAGATTAATGATAGAAAGTAGTGGAATTCAATGGGGGCATGCAGGTGTTTAGGTGCTGGAGAGAGCAATCAACAATCGAAAGTTGAATAGTGTTATTGTATGGTTGACGAGTTGAATGAATGATAGTTCCATCTCACTTATTTCTTACGGACTTCGGAATCTCCAGCATCCTTTTATGGTCTGAACTAGACTTGCAAAATCACTGCTTCATATTATCTGCTATGTATTTTTCACTTTGAATGCTTACGTAATTTTTGGGAAATTCATGTGCAGGTTCTTTTCTGTAGCACAGAGAACGGGCGTAACCAGACTGGCACATTGCTACAAAACCCTGAAGTCATCTCTCAGTTAGTTTTTGCTTACTCTTCTTGCTCGATTGGTACTATCAACCTTCATGATGTCATCACACAATGAGTATATACATGCAATGACACATTTGTTTGCAGAGATTCATCAAGTACCAACTTCATGTGAGCCCCATCAGACCTGAAAGGACGGCCTCTAATGTGTTCACTTCCCCATCTTTGGAGCAGTTCTTCGGAAGCATTTAGCAGTAACTCATAAAAGCCGCGGACGCGATTGTATATTTATGTCATCCTGTTTATTATTCGGTCTGATAATCTTCCAGCTCAGTTCTTGTGGAGTTCCAATATTCACCAGCTGCTGGTTTTCCGATGAAAAGTGGGTTGAGGCTTTGGCTCACTATTAATCTTAGTCAACTTCGTTGGATCACGAGATTTGCTGTTTGCAATTCATGTCGCATTAGTTTCATAGACGAGCTTTTAAGTTTATGTTGTACTAGTACCCTTGAAAGTATCAACATTTTGCGAGCTGTAGAGCAAGATACCCATAAAGCTTTTTTGGCATATATCCTGTGTGTTCTGAGATTCTTTTTTCCTCAGGATTTTAATGTTTTATAGGTTCCACCGTCGCAATTAATGGTTAAGTCCATCTTAAAGGCGATATTCTCACTTTCCAGAATCGCAATATATATGTATGTATTATTTAGGTCAGAAACGGCATTAATGACTTTCAAGGAGGATTTCGGCCTATGCCAGATGTATATTTTTTGTTAGCGATTTTGATTTTTTGAAAGATTCGCTTTTGCAAATTGGGCGGTCCTGAATTGCGGCCGTGACACGTTGTATAATTCCCTACATTTTAGATCGACCACATTGTGGAGTGAATCGTTTACGGTTAGGCGCATTAAAACAAAAGAAGTAGTTGCGCATTAAATTGAGCATTTTGTTTTCTCAGAAGTTGGGGAATGATGAATTTACTGGGATCGGTCAAGACCAATTTGCTCTCTTAC
Organism: Eucalyptus grandis; assembly: GCF_016545825.1. Taxonomy (NCBI): domain Eukaryota; kingdom Viridiplantae; phylum Streptophyta; class Magnoliopsida; order Myrtales; family Myrtaceae; genus Eucalyptus; species Eucalyptus grandis. The sequence goes on along the minus strand of NC_052622.1, from coordinate 10,661,941 downwards.
TTATACAGAAATCTTCTCATGAAACCCCAAATGCATCAATGGGGAGAGAATGAATAGTGTATAAAAACCTTTTAATGACGTCCAATGCTATTTTTTTTAATTTACGTTAATGACGTCCGATGCAATTATTATTATTTTTAATTTTCATTTACTTGCTATTAACATGATTTTTTTTTAGTTACATAATTAAAACCGAAAAATAGGTTGTACTAATTCTATATTTATGCATTCAATTTGCAATATCACATCCCTCATAATTTTTTGAGGAATTTCCAAATATTCATGAGTTAAAATCACAATCTGATGCCATTTTTCATAAATTTATTCAATCAATATGGATTGGATTGTTAGCGTTAACTAAATTTTTACGTTAGTATTTTCGGGCTAAAATTAGCTTGGAAGTGGCTATATTAAAATTTTATTAAATAATTGAATTGGCTACATTAAAATTTTATATTAATATTAAATTGACAAAATTGACAAAATTGACAAAATTGAATGTATTTATAATTGAATTTGACATTCGTACGTACTGATTAAGTGATCTTATTTTTTCTTGAGTACGTGTATGGACGCCGAGAAGAGCTGCGCCGCCACCCAGAAACCAAGAGCAGCAGAAGAAGCGCGGACTACAACTCGGGATCGAGAGTTCGCCGTCGCTGCCTTCGCCGGAGAAATCCGCAGAGCGTTCTCGAGCTCGAGCAGAAGAAGCAAATTCCCAAATGGAAGTCGTCTGCCCGATCGACGAGAAGTGCGCCCCTGAAATCGCCGCCCTCCTTCAACCCCCTCCTCCTCGCGAAATCCAGGTAATGCTCCTCTGCCCCTTCAATCGATACTTTTTTGGAACGAGCAAGGTTGTTGCAGTCGTAGAATAGAAGGACCGAGTCAGCTCTTGGCGTCGCTTCGCATTCGCATCTTCGCGATGCGACCGGGGCGTTTTGGGGTCGTGGGCGAGTGTATATAATTAACGAAGTTCCGCAAGTTCGAATCAGTGGACACTTAAAAAGAGTATCGAGTGACGACAGTTCAGCAGATTTTCGCATTTTTCCCTCTGCTTTATTTTCTCCCGCCTTTTCGAGAAAATATTGGGTGGGTTTAACCCAACACGTAGGCGGTGGGTTAAACCACTCAGCGATCGACGCGTGGCTCCACGTAGGCGAGGATGTCAGGCGTTTAAAATTTGCGCGCGCCGCTCGTGGGCCCACCACTCTGACGCTCTCTCCTCTGCTCTCCTCTGCGACATGTCCACTCGTCCTCTCTCTCTTCTCTCTTTCTCTCTTTCTCCGTTCTCCCCGTTCTCCGTTCCGTTTTTGCGAGAGAACAAAATCGCAGGGCTTCTCTCCGAATTGTCTTCCCTCCTCTGCTCTCTCTCCTCCGCTGGTTGCCTGCGACGCCGACGCCCTTTCCACCTCCGCCGACGCCTCTGCTCTCTCTCCTCTGCTGGTTGCCCGCGACGCCGACGCCGACGCTCTCCTCCGCTGGTTGCCCGCGACGCCGACGCCAACGCCTCTGCTCTCTCTCCTCCGCTGGTTGCCCGCGACGCCGACGCCGACGCCTCTGCTCTCTCTCCTCCGCTGGTTGCCCGCGACGCCGACGCCGACGCCTCTGCTCTCTCTCCTCCGCTGGTTGCCTGCGACGCCGATGCCGACGCCGACGCCCTTTCCACCTCCGCTGACGCGTCTGCTCTCCTCCGCTGGTTGCCCACGACGCCGACGCCCCTCCGCCGGTGGCCTCCGTCGCCCCCAACTCCGATGCGGACGCCGACGCCGACGCCGACGCCTCCGCCCCTCCACCTCCGCCTCCCCCGACGCCGTCGCCGACGCCCTTTCGCCTCCCTCTCGCGACCTCTGCTCCGCTCTCTCCCTCTTTCCTCTGCGGAGCGCCCTTGCTGGCTAACCCCGACGCCGACGAACCCTGATCGCGTTTTGGCCTCCCTCTCCGCGAACGAAGGTCGCTCTCTCTCTTTCCTCCGCGAATCGCCCCCTGCTCCTGAACGCGGACGCCGTCGCCTCCCGAAGTCGCCTTCCCAAGCCCCACCGTAGGCACCCCATTGGCGACTCCCGTACGTCCGGAGGTTCGTTTTTTCTTTTTTTTTTTTTGGATTCCACTCAGTAGAATTCATGTTAAGGTTTATAGTCGGATAAGGATGGAGCACATTTGCATTAGGATTCCACTCAGTAGAATTCAGAGGAAGATTCAGAAGGAAGCAGTAGACCTTGTTTTTATTCAATAAGCAAAATCTGTTGGTTTTCTGGACAAAGAACTTGCTGCTAGTGGGTTTACTAGAAAAGAGCAAGATGATATGGACAAGGTATAGTGATTCACGATGATTTGCAAATCGTTAACATTGTGTTGTCCAACTGCTTAATTTGGGGTTAGACCTAGTGGCTGACCATAATTGATTATTCTGGTTCATGCTTGGACCACTTAGGAGTGTGCCTATTTAGTCTTATTCCTTCCATGGATTTTACTCTTTGTCATTCTTGGCTTCTGTCAGCTCCTTTTCTCACGATCATCTTCATTCTCTTGCATCTGAAAGCCAAAATAATATCTGGCCAATTGCCTGCATTGTGGTTCCTGGCTTTGCATGTTTGGTCCTTGATTGGAAGTGGAAGTGGAAGTACTTTGGTAGTATTTTAATTTTTGTTTTCTGCTTTCTTGGAAACGTGTGAATGAAAATGAAAATTCTCTAACGGGATGAAAAATGGGAGTATATGCTTGTATTCCATCAAAGCTGTAAAATAGAATTTTTCTTTTTCCTTCCAAAGATCCGTGCTTTTGTTAGAATGAATAAATACTGGATGCACCAAAATGTCATTTTCAGCTTTGAACTCTTTTTTCATTCATAACATGCTTTCCATTGTCGAAGTTGTAAAATAATTTCCAGTGTCTTTCCAAACGTGTTTTTGAAGCTGCCGCATTCTGAAATGTAAATGAAAACAGCATATACAAATTTTCTGGAACCAATTACATGTTGCCCTGGAGAATTTTGTGCAACTAGTTGGCACATTAATCGAAAGTTCATCCCTAGCGTGTCATTGATTGAGTATTGTAAGTGTGCATTGTCCATGATGCGATATTAACCTTCTCTTATTGGATTCCTTTGATATAGTTCGTCGAAGAAGAAAAGGACCAGGATATATGTTATGATGATGAAGAAGATAGTGCTGGAAGGGATGAAACAATCATGAGTGATGTTGACTCTTTGCAGAAGACCTGCAGAAGTGCTATTTCGCCTATTTGAGAAGTACATGGCCTCTGATTGAGTTGAAAAAAATATACATACTCTGATCATTTTCTAAATGGTCCAAAGTACAATGGGCGTTTTGAAATTTCACTTTCTTAGCGATGCCTGCGTTACATGACATGACTGCCAACCCCGATGGGAATAAAACCTTACTCCTAGTTTTGTTGATTTTCCGCTTGATATTAGCAGACTTTAATGAGACCTGTTATTGTTGAATGATTGATTGAATTCATGTGCCCTGTCAAACTTCGCTTCTCTCTCCTTGGTAGTTATTGTCAACTACATCATATTGAATGTGCTAGATGAGTCCCAGGTACACTAGGTGACAGTGAGAATCTGCTGTTTGAGCATCTACATGTGATCTCATCTCAAGTTCTTGAGAAGAAAGGAAATTCATAAAGCATTTATGATTGTTCTACATCAATGTGAATATTGCAGAGGCGGATGAATTAAATTAGAAATGCTGAGCATGATCTACATCGAGTTGAAAAAGGCTATTACTTGAAGAGCATGTATGTCATTGTATCATAGTCATTAAACTAATGTCCAAAAAGAGTACGTGATAAGTAAGCACTGGTATAAATAGAAAAATATTTCAAGCTACCCATTAAGTTCACATTAAATATTAAAATTAGATGAAGTACAAAAGAAAATAGAAATACCTAACTGAACTAGAAGACAGTCCTGTCAATAGCATGATTTAGAACAAGTCTCTTCATGTTCTCACATGAAATTCAAAGCATTCAAAAAGTGTCCTCTTCATATTTTTGGGTTAAAAAAGAAAAAAGAGAACACTCTTTGCCCTTACAGCATATGTCAACATCTCACAGTCATACTTGTCTTCTTATCATTGGCCTTATACATCTCAGTGTCCATAACTAACTCTCATTGACTAGGAAAATCGTCTAGATACCCGTTCTGCTTCAAGCATTTTGTTAAGTCATTACCTGTATTTTAGTTTCAGCAATCCAAGTCCTTGGACTTCTGTTATCCGTGGAATAATCTACTGTCCAATTGCTGTGAGAACCTGTAATGTATCTATTTCTGTGTGGTAGCCTAGGAATTCAAAGGGATGTTGTATGATTGTCTATTTTCACAAACGCATTCAGTATGGGGACATATCATTGTTACAAAAGATGCGGCGCTTGTTTTGGAAGTAATGTGGATTGCAAGGAGATTATGGACATTTTTATTTTTCTTACACAAGAAAAAATAAATGATGTATTTAAAATATCTTCTCAGTTTACTGAGAACTTTTTAATAATTTCAACATCTATCTATACTAACAATATCAAAATACTCATGTAATTCTTTTCTCATGTGTATATAGAAGAAACCATACTACAACATTTGATAATTTACATATCAGACTTTCAGCCTCATAGATTTCTTTTATTGCTTACATATATCATCTTTAATCTCCATTGAGCTCTTAAAGAGCTGGGACATTGGTTTGTCTTTTCTCAATCTGTAGGCGTTAATTACTCCTTTTGAGCTTTACCTTCTATGCTGTGCAGACTTATTCCGAGTCTCGGGGGCACAATTTTACATTAAATGCCACATTCGCTGAAATCAAATTCAGTGACTATGATGGCCTAGTCATGCCAGGAGGACGAGCTCCGGAGTATCTTGCGATGGATCAATCTGTTGTAGACTTCGTCAGCAAATTTTCTCATGCTGGAAAGCCGATTACCACTATTTGTCATAGCCAATTGATTTTGGCTGCTGCAAATATTGTTAAAGGTTGCAAGTGCACAGCATATCCTACTGTGGGACCTGTACTGATTGCTGCAGGTGCTCACTGGGTTGAACCTGAGAGCCTGTCACACTGTATTACTGATGGCAATCTTGTGACTGGGGTTGCATACCCTGGACATCCTGAGTTCATCCAGTCTTTTGTGAAGGCTTTAGGCAGCAGCATTACTGGGTCGGAAAAACGGATCTTATTTTTATGTGGGGTATGTGTTGAGAATTTACTGAACATTTGGGCAGTAATGGCGTATATGACTTGTGTTCCTGCTTCTATTTCTTTTCAACTGACTAGTAATCCATCTTTTTCTATTTACTTGAGCTTTTGGAGCTGGTTCTCTGCTATGGATCGCTGGATACTTCCGAACTCTCTATATCGGTATTGGAATGTGCTCCAAAAAGTATTGTCTGAAAATGTTTTCAAATAAATTACTCAATTTTTTTTTTTTTTTTTTTTTTTTTTTTCATTTTCCGGTGCATTTTGTTTGGCTGTCAATTAAAGCTTCTAGTTTCTCAAGAGAGTGAGTTATGGACGGCAAAAGTGCAGAGTGATGTCGTTTTGGATTGTAACACATTTTATTGAGCTTATACAGGTTAATTACATAATTGGGATGATTAGTTGAATTTACTTGTGTCCTTGTCTGAACTGGTGGTACAGATGAGTCAGTGGTATTTGAGTTATGGAAGTGAAGTATGGTAATTATGATATATGAAAATATTATTCAAGAGAAATATTTCCTGAAAAGAATTGGTGCTAGCTTGCATTCGATTAGCTCTTTATATTAAAATAGCAGTTGAGCCACTCAGTTAAATCCGCATTTGGTTCCATCTAATTCATGGGTCAATTACCGCCATTCTGTTTTAAACAACATTACAGATCTCTGTTCTAGGTGAGTCTATGATTGTCAGGGTTAGTTGTCACAGGAGGAGTAGTCCTTCCAAGTGGCTGGTTACTCTTAAGCAATTCTAGGTGAAGACTGTCATGGACCCAATACTTATCCTTATCCTTGATGGATGGTTCATTTAACTTATTTTATTTTTCTGCTATTCAACTAATCAAATTCACTTTTCAATCAAAGAATGACTAAATAGGAAAAACGAGTTACATTGCTCATATTGTTGAATTTATACTTTATCTGAAAGGGAGCAAAAGACATTATGAGTAGTTGCGCTTGTGCATGAATTTGGGCGGTTTGTCACGAGCTCGCTTCTACTTAACATGTCACGAGGCCATACAGTTTAAGCGGAGTTTGATAAAACCTTTTTCCCATGGCTTGCTATTATAGGACTACATGGAAGATTATGAGGTATACGTACCTTTTCAGTCTCTTCAAGCTCTAGGGTGCCATGTTGATGCAGTCTGCCCCAAGAAGAAGAGTGGTGACACTTGCCCAACTGCAATTCATGATTTTGAAGGTGACCAGACTTACAACGAGAAACCTGGCCATGATTTTACTCTTACAGCTGACTTTGAGGGTTTGGATGCCTCAAGTTATGATGCCCTTGTCATCCCTGGAGGTCGTGCCCCAGAATATTTGGCCTTGGATGGGAAAGTGATTGCTCTAGTTAAGGATTTCATGGAGGCCAAGAAGCCAGTTGCCTCCGTTTGCCATGGGCAGCAGATTTTGGCTGCTGCTGGTGTTCTCAAGGTTGATTCTGGATAATGGATATTAATAATGGGACAAAACTGTTGATTAGCATGTTATCTGGTAGCAGTTGTAGGAGTTTCTGTATAAATTCATTGGTCTTTTGAGAATGCTCATAATGATCTTGAGGAACTTCTTGTGGTGGCGACTACTTTAACTGCGACTCTTGGCGTATGTGATTGTGAACTTCTCCATATTTCAATCGAACACTAAGGTAGAATGTATCAGAAAAAGTCACGGAGATAGGCACATGTCCCTTATCTGCTATTCAAGTTTAAATGTATAAGGCTTTTCAACAGATTGGTGTGGTATTAAAGTGTGATGAAATGAAATTAGAGCCAGTGGAATATGAGGCCCTGTTGAGTTTTAGCATTTGACATGAAAATTTTCTGAAGTTGAATGGCATTCTGTGTTATTGTATCTTGAGATCATCAGGGTATAACCGGTGTATTCATCGTGATTTGTTGCAGGGAAGAAATGTACAGCATATCCTGCTGTGAAGCTTGACATGGTACTAGCCGGCGCCACATGGTTAGAACCTGATCCAATCGATCGCTACTTCACTGATGGAAACTTGGTCACAGGAGCGGCTTGGCCTGGTCACCCAGAATTCATTTTTCAGTTAATGGCACTACTGGGTATAAAGGTAACCTTTTAGCCGACGTTCGTGCTTGTACATGTATCAAATAAATAGCATGGAGTCTACTTCCGTGCTGGCTATAAGAAGGAAGAATGAGAGAGGTGTGTGTTCTGTGAATCACTTGGAACGGTACATGGCCGTGGATGTTGACAGAGTTTTGCCCTGGGAAGTTTTCTATTATATATGGTCGATTAGTGAATATCACACATTGATTAGTCAATCTCCGCTGATCCAGCATTTTCTATCGTTCATTCACTGCAACCTTTTCTTGGTCTTACTAAGAGGTCATTCCCTGCATCAACAATATAATTGCCTCCTCATGTTATGTATTAGGAAAGGTAGCCTGCATTATCAAATCTGTGTGACTTGGCGATTCATTAGCACTGTGGTTTAGTGTGCATTCTTGTTCGATTGATTCGTGGAGGACAACTGTCATACTGACTAGAGCTCGGTCGATGTACCTACTTCCTTGTTTTACAATGGGTGGGAACTCATGACATTGATTTCGTTTAAATATAACAACCTTCTTTGCTTACAAGGTCACATTTAGAACTGATATTAAACAAAGAAAGATTAACCATCGCACTAAACCTAAGTGGATATTCTCTGCATGAATGTTGGAGTTTTATCGGAGGTATTCGGCATTGTTTTCGTCATCATACTTTCCATCTTCCTTCACATTGGGTCGCCGATTGTCATGAGTTCTCAATGAAAGTGTGACAAGGGACAAAAGGAGTTTCCTTTTGGTTCGATTCTCTCTTTAGTCTTTGTTTGCGAAATGAAGGAAAGTGGATGGAATGAGAGTGGATGCGGAAAACAGAGGATACTGAAACCTGTTAATGCGAAGAAGATCGAGAGAAAACTTTGGACATTGACTGATTTTCTTTCCCTGTCCCTCACTTTTCCTCCTTTTCCTTTTTGAAGAGTTGTGCTGAGTGTTAAGGATATGTGAGCTTTGTGGACAAAACTTTGGCATGTACTGATATCCTGTATTTTTCTATTGCAGTCTGAGGAACGAATGAGGAAAGAGATGGAAAGATTTGATCATGAAAGAAGGAAGGAAGAAGAAAGGTTGATGCGTGAACAGCAGAGAGAGGAGGAGAGATTGCTACGTGAGCAAAGGCGAGAATCAGAGCGACAGGAGTAGTATTTGCAGAAAGAATCTAAGGTAAGTATTTGAGCTTGATATTGCATTTTCACTAGTTAGTTTCTTTTGCTTTATTTGATTGGTTAAGTAGCATCTCTTCTTTTCTCTTTTCTTTACCAACTTCTCTGGTTTTTTTGTTTGGAAGGCGGAGAAAAAGAGACAAAAAGAAGAGCTTCGTCGAGAAAAAGAAGAAGAGAGACGAAAAGCTGCAGTGGAGAAGGCCACTGCTCGCAGAATTGCCAAGGAATCCATGGAGCTTATGGAGGACGAACAGCTGGAGAGATTTGGAATTGGCCGCTGCAAGCAAGGGGTTGCCTTCAAGTCTTTAGAGATAAGGAATTGACCTTTGGCACTGCACGATCAATATGAATAGCAATTTCAACCACTATGCATGTTTGCTCAACATCATACCATAAAGCAAAACTAGAAGAATAATTGAGTTGTGCAATTAGTAAACAAGAGCTAAAGCAGCTTGTCATGCTACTATTGGTAGGATGCACGGGTTTTTTGGATTTTGCCTCCTTAGTTATGTCAATGCTTAAGTTTTATAAGGGACAAAGTGAGTTGCCAACATTTTCTTAAGGCTATACCAATGTTGGTCTTTGACATATGGTTGTTTTGCTTGATGCAGGAAAGTGGCAAAGAAACAAATATGTGGGTGTGTCCCTTGTTGGGAAAACGCTTGCCATTATGGGTTTTGGAAAGGTTGGATCAGAAGTCGCACGTCGTGCCAAAGGTCTTGGTATGCATGTGATTGCACATGACCCTTATGCCCCCGCAGATCAAGCACGCGCAGTGGGCGTGGAACTTGTGGCCTTTGATGAAGCCATAGCAACTGCAGATTTCATTTCATTACACATGCCCCTGACACCTGCTACATCAAAGGTTCTCAATGATGAGACTTTTGCAAAGATGAAGAAAGGAGTTCGAATTGTCAATGTTGCTCATGGAGGAGTGATTGATGAAGAAGCTATTGTGAGGGCATTGGATGCTGGAATTGTTGCTTAGGTATTGCTATCTGATATCTGAAATGTTGAGTTTCCTTCTTGTTGCCTTGGGAGGTGAAGCACATAGTAGCCTTGTTGCAGGCGGCACTTGATGTCTTCACAGAGGAACCACCAGCGAAGGACAGCGAGTTGGTACAACACGAGAGAGTCACGGTGACCCCACACCTTGGAGCCAGTACCACAGAAGCACAGGTTTGTGAACAGTTACAATTTACCCAACTTTAACTTTCTCTATATTATTAGAAAGCATATAAAATGGTCACTTGACATGCCAGGAAGGAGTGGCTATTGAAATTGCTGAAGCTGTCATTGGAGCTCTAAAAGGAGAGTTGGCTGCTACTGCTGTCAATGCGCCGATGGTTCCTGCTGAGGTATCAAGAACTTTTTCTACAACTTGGCTGTTTGGCATCTCTTGGTCTACTTCTAACTTTTTATCCTCCAATCTGTTTCCTCTCAATCTTCAATATATGTGCTCTCAGTATTTGACATATCTTATCATGGCTTGGGCTCTGATGCATAATTGTTGTGATGGAACTTGCTTGATGTGTGATTTGGAGGAGAATGACTATGGGTGCTCTCTAGAAGTTTGATCTTTTTTTGGCAAAGATTTGTTCTGAGGCGATCAATTGCAAATTTCTGATGTGTGTACAATTGTTTAATTTCATTGATGTTTGGCTTTGGCCCAAACCCAGCTTCCTCTTTGTATGAGATGAATAGAGGAAGTGAGATTTTGAGGACCGTAAAATATGCTGGTCCAATTGTTTGATATGTACCGTGGAGGAGAATGATTGTCAGTGCTCAGTAGAAGTTTGATCTTTTCTGGCAAACCTTTTTACTGAGGTGGTTGATTGGAATCATCCGATATGTATACAATTGTTTAATTTCGTTGATGTTTGGCTTTGGCCCAAATCCAGCTTCCTCTCAGTACAAGATGAGCAGAGGAAGTGAGCTTTTGAAGACTGTAAGAGATGCTTCCCTTTGGTCGATTCCTTTAGGAAGTGGGTCAATAATGTGGTGTGATAGACAAGTAACTCTGAATGACTGTAATGACGATTTTGATGCCTGAGGGTGCTTTGTTTAAGATCCAGAAGGCAGAACTTGGCTCAAGATATGCTTGAGTAACATAAATCTTGAGTTCTTTATACATTTCCTTTTTAGCTGCAGGTTCTTACAGAGCTGAAACCATTTGTTGTACTTGCTGAGAAGCTTGGGAGACTGGCCGTTCAATTAGTTGGGGGTGGGAGTGGTGTAAAAACCATAAAAGTGACATATGCTTCTGCAAGAGCACCTGATGATCTCAACACTAGACTACTCCGTGCTATGATTACTAAGGGTATAATTGAACCCATATCCGATGTCTTTGTGAACTTGGTCAATGCAGATTTTACTGCTAAGCAGAGAGGACTGAGAATAACAGAGGAGCGGGTCATCTTAGATGGTTCACCAGAGAGTCCTCTTGAGTATGTCCAGGTTCAGATTGCAAATGTGGAATCAAGATTTGCCAGCGCCATTTCAGATTCTGGGGAGATCACGGTTGAGGGGCGGGTGAAGGATGGGATCCCACATCTCACAAAGGTGGGATCTTTCGAAGTGGATGTGAGCTTGGAGGGAAGCATCATATTGTGCAGGCAAGTTGATCAGCCAGGTATGCTTGGCACAGTAGGAAGCATTTTGGGAGAAGAGAATGTCAATGTCAATTTCATGAGCGTTGGTAGGATTGCACCGCGAAAGCAAAGCCGTGATGGCAATTGGAGTTGATGACCAGCCCAGCAAGGATACTCTGAAGAGGATCGGGGACATCTCTGCAATTGAGGAGTTCGTTTCCTCAAGTTGTAATGTGGGTGTGAGTTATGGTACTACATATGTATGTCTTTCATCATTCATAGCCGTTGAGCATGATTTGCAAGTCTTGCTCTGCGATTTTGGCTGTGACGTTCGTGTTTTGTAGTAGTATTGAGCTAGAGCGGAACAATAATCAAGTGGTGCTGAGAGGAGGTTCTGTACTTTATTATGTTGCTTTTTGCCTGAATCAAATGCTCTTTTCCAATAAATTCATACAAGTTAAGAAGGTGAATACTTTGCCTCGATCTAGGATTCATGTTTCTCCTCCCTCTCCCCCCATAGTTATTTTTTCCCATTAAGTCCTTATAGTGGCTCTCATGATTTTCATGTTTCTCCTCATTTTGATTTTTCAGAATACAATAAGGTAATCATTTATAGACCCAATCCATTGAATGAACATTAACATCCAAAGAATCCCTGGAGTATGCAATAAGGCGGCATTGTCTAATGTCAAGAACAGTAAACAATGGGTAGGAAGACTGTCATGTGTAGTAGCAGAGATTCCACACATGACAACTCCTGGAATTTCTGCTTCGGTATGTTTTGCTTAAGTACAATAATAGTCTTGTTCATGCGGTGGCTTTCATCATGCGGAACCTCATTTCTATCATCAGCC